>NC_134358.1:579033356-579246363 GCF_048569485.1 Anomaloglossus baeobatrachus
AGGGGCTGCACTCAGAGCGCATAAAATTATCTTTTCATTACGGACTCTCTCTGTAGCGATTTGAAGCGCACGTGTGCTGTTCAAATTGCTGCAGAAATTTCTGCAGAGACAAACGCAACGTGCGCACATAGCCTAACTCTACTATCTGTGTATAAGTGACGGATGTGAGTGATCCTGGACTGTGTCTGTATTGTAGTACTGTAAATCTGGATGTGGCAGAACAGGATAAGATAAATGGATTTATATCTAAATGCTACGGTTCGCGCTCTACTTTTATGGCTAAAAATGTTAACGTTATGGGGCCCCCACCAGATTTTCTGCCCAGGGGCCCCCACCAACCTTAATCTGGCCCTGGGTAGGTGATAAACAGAGATGAGGAGGAGATGTAGGGCGGTGCAGCACTATGGAGAGAGGACAGGTAAGGTGATAGACAGAGATGAGGAGGAGATGTAGGGTGGTGCAGCTCTGTGGAGAGGATGGGTAGGTGATAGACAGAGATGAGGAGGAGATGTAGGGTGGTGCAGCTCTGTGGAGAGGATGGGTAGGTGATAGACAGAGATGAGGAGGAGATGTAGGGTGGTGCAGCACTGTGGAGAGGATGGGTAGGTGATATACAGAGATGAGGAGGAGATGTAGGGCGGTGCAGCTCTGTGGAGAGGATGGGTAGGTGATAGACAGAGATGAGGAGGAGATGTAGGGCGGTGCAGAACTGTGGAGAGGATGGGTAGGGGATATACAGAGATGAGGAGGAGATGTAGGGTGGTGCAGAACTGTGGAGAGGATGAGTAGGTGATAGACAGAGATGAGGAGGAGATGTAGGGCGGTGCAGAACTGTGGAGAGGACGGGTAGGTGATAGACAGAGATGAGGAGGAGATGTAGGGCGGTGCAGAACTGTGGAGAGGATGGGTAGGGGATATACAGAGATGAGGAGGAGATGTAGGGTGGTGCAGAACTGTGGAGAGGATGAGTAGGTGATAGACAGAGATGAGGAGGAGATGTAGGGCGGTGCAGAACTGTGGAGAGGACGGGTAGGTGATAGACAGAGATGAGGAGGAGATGTAGGGCGGTGCAGAACTGTGGAGAGGACGGGTAGGTGATAGACAGAGATGAGGAGGAGATGTAGGGCGGTGCAGAACTGTGGAGAGGATGGGTAGGGGATATACAGACATGAGGAGGAGATGTAGGGCGTGCAGAACTGTGGAGAGGACGGGTAGGTGATATACAGAGATGAGGAGGAGATGTAGGGCGGTGCAGCTCTGTGGAGAGGATGAGTAGGTGATAGACAGAGATGAGGAGGAGATGTAGGGCGGTGCAGAACTGTGGAGAGGATGGGTAGGGGATATACAGAGATGAGGAGGAGATGTAGGGTGGTGCAGAACTGTGGAGAGGACGGGTAGGTGATAGACAGACATGAGGAGGAGATGTAGGGCGGTGCAGAACTGTGGAGAGGACGGGTAGGTGATATACAGAGATGAGGAGGAGATGTAGGGCGGTGCAGAACTGTGGAGAGGATGGGTAGGGGATAGACAGAGATGAGGAGGAGATGTAGGGCAGTGCAGAACTGTGGAGAGGATGGGTAGGTGATAAACAGATGAGGAGGAGATGTAGGGCAGTGCAGAACTGTGGAGAGGATGGGTAGGTGATAGACAGAGATGAGGAGGAGATGTAGGGCGGTGCAGACCTGTGGAGAGGACGGGGAGGTGATAGACAGAGATGAGGAGGAGATGTAAGGAGGGGCAGAACTGTGGAGAGGATGGGTAGGTGATAAACAGAGATGAGGAGGAGATGTAAGGAGGGGCAGAACTGTGGAGAGGATGGGTAGGTGATAGACAGAGATGAGGAGGAGATGTAAGGAGGGGCAGAACTGTGGAGAGGACAGGTAGGTGATAGACAGAGATGAGGAGGAGATGTAGGGTGGTGCAGAACTGTGGAGAGGACTGGTAGGTGATAGACAGAGATGAGGACGAGATGTAGGGAGGTACAGAACTGTGGAGAGGACGGGTAGGTGATAGACAGAGATGAGGAGGAGATGTAAGGAGGGGCAGAACTGTGGAGAGGATGGGTAGGTGATAGACAGAGATGAGGAGGAGATGTAGGGCGGTGAAGAACTGTGGAGAGGACGGGTAGGGGATGGATAGAGATGAGGAGATGTAAGGTAGTGCAGACCTGTGGAGAGGATGGGTAGCTGATAGACAGAGATGAGGAGGAGATGTAGGGTGGTGCAGCACTGTGGAGAGGATGGGTAGGTGATAAACAGAGATGAGGAGGAGATGTAGGGTGGTGCAGCACTGTGGAGAGGACGGGTAGGGGATGGATAGAGATGAGGAGTAGATGTAGTGTGGTGCAGCACTGTTGAGAGGACGGGTAGGGGATGGATAGAGATGAGGAGGAGATGTAGGGTGGTGCAGCACTGTGGAGAGGACGAGTAGGGGATGGATAGAGATGAGGAGATGTAAGGCAGTGCAGACCTGTGGAGAGGATGGGTAGGTGATAAACAGAGATGAGGAGGAGATGTAGGGCGGTGCAGAACTGTGGAGAGGATGGGTAGGGAATAGACAGAGATGAGGAGGAGATGTAAGGTGGTGCAGAACTGTGGAGAGGATAGGTAGGTGATAAACAGATGAGGAGGAGATGTAGGGCAGTGCAGAACTGTGGAGAGGATGGGTAGGTGATAAACAGAGATGAGGAGGAGATGTAGGGCGGTGCAGCACTGTGTAGAGGACGAGTAGGGGATGGATAGAGATGAGGAGGAGATGTAGGGTGGTGCAGCACTGTGGAGAGGATGAGTAGGGGATGGATAGAGATGAGGAGTAGATGTAGGGTGGTGCAGCACTGTGGAGAGGACGAGTAGGGGATGGATAGAGATGAGGAATAGATGTAGGGTGGTGCAGCACTGTGAAGAGGACGAGTAGGGGATGGATAGAGATGAGGAGGAGATGTAGGGTGGTGCAGCACTGTGGAGAGGACGAGTAGGGGATGGATAGAGATGAGGAGTAGATGTAGGGTGGTGCAGCACTGTGGAGAGGACGAGTAGGGGATGGATAGAGATGAGGAGTAGATGTAGGGTGGTGCAGCACTGTGGAGAGGACGAGTAGGGGATGGATAGAGATGAAGAGTAGATGTAGGGTGGTGCAGCACTGTGGAGAGGACGGGTAGGGGATGGATAGAGATGAGGAGGAGATGTAGGGTGGTGCAGCACTGTGGAGAGGACGAGTAGGGGATGGATAGAGATGAGGAGGAGATGTAGGGTGGTGCAGCACTGTGGAGAGGACGGGTAGGGGATGGATAAAGATGAGGAGTAGATGTAGGGTGGTGCAGCACTGTGGAGAGGACGGGTAGGGGATGGATAGAGATGAGGAGGAGATGTAGGGTGGTGCAGCACTGTGGAGAGGACGAGTAGGGGATGGATAGAGATGAGGAGTAGATGTAGGGTGGTGCAGCACTGTGGAGAGGACAGGTAGGGGATGGATAGAGATGAGGAGTAGATGTAGGGTGGTGCAGCACTGTGGAGAGGACGGGTAGGGGATGGATAGAGATGAGGAGTAGATGTAGGGTGGTGCAGCACTGTGGAGAGGACGGGTAGGGGATGGATAGAGATGAAGAGTAGATGTAGGGTGGTGCAGCACTGTGGAGAGGACGGGTAGGGGATGGATAGAGATGAGGAGTAGATGTAGGGTGGTGCAGCACTGTGGAGAGGATGGGTAGGGGATGGATAAAGATGAGGAGTAGATGTAGGGTGGTGCAGCACTGTGGAGAGGACGGGTAGGGGATGAATAGAGATGAGGAGTAGATGTAGGGTGGTGCAGAACTGTGGAGAGGACGGGTAGGGGATGGATAGAGATGAGGAGTAGATGTAGGGTGGTGCAGCACTGTGGAGAGGACGGGTAGGTGATAGACAGAGATGAGGAGTAGATGTAGGGTGGTGCAGCACTGTAGAGAGGACGGGTAGGGGATGGATAGAGATGAGGAGTAGATGTAGGGTGGTGCAGCACTGTGGAGAGGACGAGTAGGGGATGGATAGAGATGAGGAGTAGATGTAGGGTGGTGCAGCACTGTGGAGAGGACGGGTAGGGGATGGATAGAGATGAGGAGTAGATGTAGGGTGGTGCAGCACTGTGGAGAGGATGGGTAGGGGATGGATAGAGATGAGGAGATGTAAGGCAGTGCAGACCTGTGGAGAGGATGGGTAGGTGATAAACAGAGATGAGGAGTAGATGTAGGGTGGTGCAGCACTGTGGAGAGGACGGGTAGGGTGATAGAGATGAGAAGATTTATAGAGCTTTTTGGATGAGAGGGTTAAGTGTTCTATTGTATTGTGACCTGGATGGGTATAGACGTTTAGTGACTGGTCCATAGTGGACACATTTAGGTATTGTCAGCTTTCAGGTTTATAAGAGGACGAATTCTGGAGATGTTTTTGAGTTGCGAATGTTCTCAGTGATGTTCTCCTTCAGGTGAGGAGCCCGGGATCTGCTCTAATGACAAAATTTGGAAGGAATGTGCTGAAGGCCCCTCATCCTGTGCCAACCTAAACACAGGAGACCCCAGCAGGAAGTGTCAACCAGGCTGTTACTGCCAGGATGGGAAGGTCCTACTGGTGAGTAGTCATCAGGTATGGAGTAGACCCTACTAGTGAGTAGTCATTAGATATGGAGGGGACGTCACTGGTGAGTAGTCATCAGGTATGGAGGGGACCTCACTGGTGAGTAGTCATCAGATATAGAGGGGACCTCACTGGTGAGTAGTCATTAGGTATGGAGGACACCCCACTGGTGAGAGTAGTCATCAGGTATGGAGGGGACCTCACTGGTGAGTAGTCATCAGGTATGGAGGGGACCTCACTGGTGAGTAGTCATTAGGTATGGAGGACACCCCACTGGTGAGTAGTCATCAGGTATGGAGGGGACCTCACTGGTGAGTAGTCATCAGATATAGAGGGGACCTCACTGGTGAGTAGTCATTAGGTATGGAGGACACCCCACTGGTGAGTAGTCATCAGGTATGGAGGACACCCCACTGGTGAGTAGTCATCAGGTATGGAGGGGACCTCACTGGTGAGTAGTCATCAGGTATGGAGGACACCCCACTGGTGAGTAGTCATCAGGTATGGAGGGGATCTCACTGGTGAGTAGTCATCAGGTATGGAGGGGATCTCACTGGTGAGTAGTCATCAGATATGGAGGGGATCTTACTGGTGAGTAGTCATCAGGTATAGAGGGCATTCTACTGATGAGTAGTCATCAGGTATGGAGGACACCCCACTGGTGAGTAGTCATCAGGTATGGAGGGGACCTCACTGGTGAGTAGTCATCAGGTATGGAGGACACCCCACTGGTGAGTAGTCATCAGGTATGGAGGACACCCCACTGGTGAGTAGTCATCAGGTATGGAGGGGATCTCACTGGTGAGTAGTCATCAGGTATGGAGGACACCCCACTGGTGAGTAGTCATCAGGTATGGAGGACACCCCACTGGTGAGTAGTCATCAGGTATGGAGGGGATCTCACTGGTGAGTAGTCATCAGGTATGGAGGGGATCTCACTGGTGAGTAGTCATCAGATATGGAGGGGATCTTACTGGTGAGTAGTCATCAGGTATAGAGGGCATTCTACTGATGAGTAGTCATCAGGTATGGAGGACACCCCACTGGTGAGTAGTCATCAGGTATGGAGGGGATCTCACTGGTGAGTAGTCATCAGGTATGGAGGACACCCCACTGGTGAGTAGTCATCAGGTATGGAGGACACCCCACTGGTGAGTAGTCATCAGGTATGGAGGGGATCTCACTGGTGAGTAGTCATCAGGTATGGAGGGGATCTCACTGGTGAGTAGTCATCAGGTATGGAGGGGATCTCACTGGTGAGTAGTCATCAGGTATGGAGGGGATCTCACTGGTGAGTAGTCATCAGGTATGGAGGGGATCTCACTGGTGAGTAGTCATCAGGTATGGAGGACACCCCACTGGTGAATAGTTATCAGGTATGGAGGACACCCCACTGGTGAATAATTATCAGGTATGGAGGACACCCCACTGGTGAGTGGTCATCAAGTATAGAGGGGATCTCACTGGTGAGTAGTCATCAGGTATGGAGGACACCCCACTGGTGAGTAGTCATCAGGTATGAAGGACACCCCACTGGTGAGTGTTGATCAGGTATAGAGGGGACCATGGTCCTGTCCTGTCATCTCTTATGAGGTGTCGGGGCTCCTTCTACATGTACAGTGTTGTCTTGGAGACTCCATCCACATCAATGGCCACACATCACTACAACTCCAGCCAGACAGGGTTCAGATGTTGATTGGGTTTTTAACTCCACTTATGCTCCGTGTAGTTATCGTCTGCAGGTCATGTATTATACTGCAGTCACTTCCAGAGCTGCGCTCACCTTTCTACTGCATTATAGGAGTTGTAAGGCCACATATAAGAGTAACATGTGATCCCTGTATTGTAGAGTAATCACTGCATCTCCCCCGGTGATTGCCCCTGCACTGAAGATGGAGCATTGTATGACCCCGGAGATCTGGTACAGCGAGACTGTAATAACTGGTGAGTGGTCACACCCGGAGCGGAGACTGTAATAACTGGTGAGTGGTTACACCAGGCACAGAGACTGTAATAACTGGAGAGTGGTTACACCCGGCACAGAGACTGTAATAACTGGTGAGTGGTTACACCAGGCACAGAGACTGTAGTAACTGGTGAGTGGTTACACCCGGCACAGAGACTGTAATAACTGGTGAGTGGTTACACCCGGCGTGCAGACTGTAATAACTGGTGAGTGGTCACACCCGGAGCGGAGACTGTAATAACTGGTCAGTGGTTACACCCGGCACAGAGACTGTAATAACTGGTGAGTGGTTACACCCGGCGTGCAGACTGTAATAACTGGTGAGTGGTCACACCCGCAGCGGAGACTGTAAGAACTGGTGAGTGGTTACACCAGGCACAGAGACTGTAATAACTGGTGAGTGGTTACACCCAGTGTGGAGACTGTAATAACTAGTGAGTGGTTACACCCGGAGCGGAGGCTGTAATTACTGGTGAGTGGTTACACCCGGTGTGGAGACTGTAATAACTGGTGAGTGGTTACACCCGGCACAGAGACTGTAATTACTGGTGAGTGGTTACACCCAGTGTGGAGACTGTAATAACTTGTGAGTGGTTACACCCGGAGCGGAGGCTGTAATTACTGGTGAGTGGTTACACCCGGTGTGCAGACTGTAATAACTGGTGAGTGGTTACACCCGGCATGCAGACTGTAATAACTGGTGAGTGGTCACACCCGGAGTGGAGACTGTAATAACTGGTGAGTGGTTACACCCGGCACAGAGACTGTAATTACTGGTGAGTGGTTACACCCGGAGCGGAGACTGTAATAACTTGTGAGTAGTTACACCCGGAGCGGAGACTGTAATAACTGGTGAGTGCTTACACCCGAAGTTGAGACTGTAATAACTGGTGAGTGGTTACATGCAGAGACTGTAATAACTGGTGAGTGTTTACACCCGGTGTGGAGACTGTAATAACTGGTGAGTGGTTACACCTGGCGCGGAGACTGTAATAACTGGTGAGTGGTTACACCCGGCGCGGAGACTGTAATAACTGGAGAGTGGTTACACACAGAGACTGTAATAACTGGAGAGTGGTTACACACAGAGACTGCAATAACTGTTGAGTGGTTACACCCAGAGCGGAGACTGTAATAACTGGTGAGTTGTTTCACAGAGACTGTAATAACTGGAGAGTGGTTACACACAGAGACTGTAATAACTGGAGAGTGGTTACACACAGAGACTGTAATAACTGGTGAGTGGTTACACCCGGCGCAGAGACTGTAATAACTGGAGAGTGGTTACACACAGAGACTGTAATAACTGGTGAGTGTTTACACCTGGTGTGGAGACTGTAATAACTGGTGAGTGGTTACACCCGGAGTGGAGACTGTAATAACTGGTGAGTGGTTACACCCAGAGTGGAGACTGTAATAACTGGTGAGTGGTTACACGCGGAGACTGTAATAACTGGTGAGTGGTTACACCCGGCGTGGAGACTGTAATAACTGGTGAGTGATTACACCTGGCGCGGAGAGTGTAATAACTGGTGAGTGGTTACACCCGGCACGGAGACTGTAATAACTGGTGAGTGGTTACACACAGAGACTGTAATAACTGGAGAGTGGTTACACACAGAGACTGTAATAACTGGTGAGTGGTTACACCCGGCACAGAGACCGTAATTACTGGTGAGTGGTTACACCCGGCCTGGAGACTGTAATTACTGGTGAGTGGTTACACCCGGTGTGGAGACTGTAATAACTGGTGAGTGGTTACACCCGGAGCGGAGACTGTAATAACTGGTGAGTGGTTACACCCTGCGCAGAGACTGTAATAACTGGAGAGTGGTTACACCCGGAGCGGAGACTATAATAACTGGTGAGTGGT
Organism: Anomaloglossus baeobatrachus; assembly: GCF_048569485.1. Taxonomy (NCBI): domain Eukaryota; kingdom Metazoa; phylum Chordata; class Amphibia; order Anura; family Aromobatidae; genus Anomaloglossus; species Anomaloglossus baeobatrachus. The sequence continues at coordinate 579,041,800 of NC_134358.1, forward strand.
TACATACAGAGACTGTAATAACTGGAGTGGTTACACACCGAGACTGTAATAACTGGTGAGTGTTTACACCCAGAGCGGAGACTGTAATAACTGGTGAGTGGTTACACCCGGAGCGGAGACTGTAATAACTGGTGAGTGGTTATACCCTGCGCAGAGACTGTAATAACTGGAGAGTGGTTACACACAGAGACTGTAATAACTGGAGTGGTTACACACCGAGACTGTAATAACTGGTGAGTGGTTACACACAGAGACTGTAATAACTGGAGAGTGGTTACATACAGAGATTGTAATAACTGGAGAGTGGTTACACACAGAGACTGTAATAACTGGAGAGTGGTTACACACAGAGACTGTAATAACTGGAGTGGTTACATACAGAGACTGTAATAACTGGAGAGTGGTTACACCCAGAGCGGAGACTGTAATAACTGGAGAGTGGTTACACACAGAGGCTGTAATAACTGGAGAGTGGTTACACACAGAGACTGTAATAACTGGAGAGTGGTTACACACAGAGACTGTAATAACTGGAGTGGTTACATACAGAGACTGTAATAACTGGAGAGTGGTTACACCCAGAGCGGAGACTGTAATAACTGGAGAGTGGTTACACACAGAGACTGTAATAACTGGAGAGTGGTTACACACAGAGACTGTAATAACTGGAGTGGTTACATACAGAGACTGTAATAACTGGAGAGTGGTTACACCCAGAGCGGAGACTGTAATAACTGGAGAGTGGTTACACACAGAGCGGAGACTGTAATAACTGGAGAGTGGTTACACACAGAGACTGTAATAACTGGAGAGTGGTTACACACAGAAGCTGTAATAACTGGAGAGTGGTTACACACAGAGGCTGTAATAACTGGAGAGTGGTTACACACAGAGACTGTAATAACTGGAGAGTGGTTACACACAGAGACTGTAATAACTGGAGAGTGGTTACACACAGAGACTGTAATAACTGGTGAGTGGTTACACACAGAGACTGTAATAACTGATGAGTGGTTAGGTTACACACAGAGGCTGTAATAACTGGAGAGTGGTTACACACAGAGACTGTAATAACTGGAGAGTGGTTACACACAGAGACTGTAATAACTGGAGAGTGGTTACACACAGAGACTGTAATAACTGGTGAGTGGTTACACCCGGCACAGAGACCGTAATTACTGGTGAGTGGTTACACCCGGCCTGGAGACTGTAATTACTGGTGAGTGGTTACACCCGGCGTGGAGACTGTAATAACTGGTGAGTGTTTACACCCGGTGTGGAGACTGTAATAACTGGTAAGTGGTTACACCCTGCGCAGAGACTGTAATAACTGGAGAGTGGTTACACCCGGAGCGGAGACTGTAATTACTGGTGAGTGGTTACACCAGGCACAGAGACTGTAATAACTGGTGAGTGGTTACACCCGGCACAGAGACTGTAATAACTGGTGAGTGGTTACACCCGGCGTGCAGACTGTAATAACTGGTGAGTGGTCACACCCGGCGTGCAGACTGTAATAACTGGTGAGTGGTCACACCCGGAGCGGAGACTGTAATAACTGGTGAGTGGTTACACCCGGCACAGAGACTGTAATAACTGGTGAGTGGTTACACCCGGCGTGCAGACTGTAATAACTGGTGAGTGGTCACACCCGCAGCGGAGACTGTAAGAACTGGTGAGTGGTTACACCCGGCACAGAGACTGTAATTACTGGTGAGTGGTTACACCCAGTGTGGAGACTGTAATAACTTGTGAGTGGTTACACCCGGAGCGGAGGCTGTAATTACTGGTGAGTGGTTACACCCGGTGTGCAGACTGTAATAATTGGTGAGTGGTTACACCCGGCGTGCAGACTGTAATAACTGGTGAGTGGTCACACCCGGCGAGCAGACTGTAATAACTAGTGAGTGGTCACACCCGGAGCGGAGACTGTAATAACTGGTGAGTAGTTAAACCCGGCACAGAGACTGTAATTACTGGTGAGTGGTTATGTGACGCCCTGGGCAAGCCAGGGGTCACAGGTCATGCACCATCACACCCTACATCCCAGTTAGGAACACCAAAGCTAACCAAAAATCCTTGTTGCCTTCCTTCAGAGGCTGATGTTCACACCAGGGGGTGGGCCAGGCAGTTGGCTCCGCCCACCGAGGAGGACACAGCTCTGGAGGCGGGAGGAAACCAGCAGTCAAGCTAGGGAGGGAGAAGAGTAAACAGCTAAGATGAGCTAAGGAAGTGAAAGTAGTGAAGCGAAGTGGAAGTGGTAAAGGAGGAGTAAGAGAAGCTGAAGGAAAGTGAGAACAGTTACAGAAAGGAAGCTTGAAGTGTGTCCAGCTGTGTGCAGGACAGGGTCAGCAAGGTCAGCAACAGTGGTGATTGTCTGAAGGGGTGACCGTTTGGAAGTTCCTGGAAGGACCGCGGACGGGTAGTGACCCGGCGGTCTGGAGCAGCGTACCAAAAGACAGTCAGCACCAGGGCAGGGGCCTCTCGGACCCCGGCAAGGCTAGGAGTCGCCGAACTTGCCAAATCCGTCAGTGAAGGGGACGTAGATCCCCCAACAACCAAGTCCCGAGTGAAGGCAACAGCCCAACTTGTACAACAGAGACACCGCCACCGCCAGGGCACCAGTTTCTGAGGGCCAGCGCCTGCGGGCAAAGAGTAGAGCTCCTCCGGTCCAGCTTGAAGCCGGGGAGCGGGTTACCGGTGGGAACCCATCGCGACCAACAGACAACATTAGGTGCAAGGAAAAGGGACATCACCGCTACCGACTGGGTGAGCAAGTGCAGCCGTCCGTGGGACCGACCAACCAGCCGTTTGTTTACCGAGAACTGTGTCACTGTCTCAGGCTGAGTGAGTACCACAGTGCCGCAAGGCACAGCGCTGCCCCCGCGTCCCTGCGCCCACCAGGCCCTGCATCCTACATATCATCACCGGGCCCCAGGATCACCAACCCCCTACCCACGGAGGGGCAACACAACACCTAGCTGCTCCACATCACCACCCCCGGGATCCCCGTATTGAGCAGCGGTGGTGCTACAAATCACCACAACCGTGGGTGGCGTCACGGACATTATCCCAACACCCCAATCCCCCCTTTCACTCACGGGCGAGGAGCGCCGCTCGAGAAACCCCCGGGATCCGGCCCACAGCTCGAGCCACCACTGAGCAGCGGCAGCCGCCGGACCCGAGCAGAAGGGGTGAGCGCGGTGTGCTGACACCCTCCTCCCCGCCCGCGATAGTTACACCCGGAGCGGAGACTGTAATAACTGGTGAGTGGTTACACCCGGAGTGGAGACTGTAATAACTGGTGAGTGGTTACACGTGGAGACTGTAATAACTGGTGAGTGGTCACACCCGGAGCGGAGACTGTAATAACTGGTGAGTGGTTACACCCGGAGCGGAGACTGTAATAACTGGTGAGTGGTTACACCCGGAGTGGAGACTGTAATAACTGGTGAGTGGTTACACCCGGAGCGGAGACTGTAATAACTGGTGAGTGGTCACACCCGGAGCGGAGACTGTAATAACTGGTGAGTGGTTAGGTTACACACAGAGGCTGTAATAACTGGAGAGTGGTTACACACAGAGACTGTAATAACTGGAGAGTGGTTACACACAGAGACTGTAATAACTGGAGAGTGGTTACACACAGAGACTGTAATAACTGGTGAGTGGTTACACCCGGCACAGAGACCGTAATTACTGGTGAGTGGTTACACCCGGCCTGGAGACTGTAATTACTGGTGAGTGGTTACACCCGGCGTGGAGACTGTAATAACTGGTGAGTGTCTACACCCGGTGTGGAGACTGTAATAACTGGTGAGTGGTTACACCCTGCGCAGAGACTGTAATAACTGGAGAGTGGTTACACCCGGAGCGGAGACTGTAATTACTGGTGAGTGGTTACACCAGGCACAGAGACTGTAATAACTGGTGAGTGGTTACACCCGGCACAGAGACTGTAATAACTGGTGAGTGGTTACACCCGGCGTGCAGACTGTAATAACTGGTGAGTGGTCACACCCGGCGTGCAGACTGTAATAACTGGTGAATGGTCACACCCGGAGCGGAGACTGTAATAACTGGTGAGTGGTTACACCCGGCACAGAGACTGTAATAACTGGTGAGTGGTTACACCCGGCGTGCAGACTGTAATAACTGGTGAGTGGTCACACCCGCAGCGGAGACTGTAAGAACTGGTGAGTGGTTACACCCGGCACAGAGACTGTAATTACTGGTGAGTGGTTACACCCAGTGTGGAGACTGTAATAACTTGTGAGTGGTTACACCCGGAGCGGAGGCTGTAATTACTGGTGAGTGGTTACACCCGGTGTGCAGACTGTAATAATTGGTGAGTGGTTACACCCGGCGTGCAGACTGTAATAACTGGTGAGTGGTCACACCCGGCGAGCAGACTGTAATAACTAGTGAGTGGTCACACTCGGAGCGGAGACTGTAATAACTGGTGAGTAGTTAAACCCGGCACAGAGACTGTAATTACTGGTGAGTGGTTATGTGACGCCCTGGGCAAGCCAGGGGTCACAGGTCATGCACCATCACACCCTACATCCCAGTTAGGAACACCAAAGCTAACCAAAAATCCTTGTTGCCTTCCTTCAGAGGCTGATGTTCACACCAGGGGGTGGGCCAGGCAGTTGGCTCCGCCCACCGAGGAGGACACAGCTCTGGAGGCGGGAGGAAACCAGCAGTCAAGCTAGGGAGGGAGAAGAGTAAGCAGCTAAGATGAGCTAAGGAAGTGAAAGTAGTGAAGCGAAGTGGAAGTGGTAAAGGAGGAGTAAGAGAAGCTGAAGGAAAGTGAGAACAGTTACAGAAAGGAAGCTTGAAGTGTGTCCAGCTGTGTGCAGGACAGGGTCAGCAAGGTCAGCAACAGTGGTGATTGTCTGAAGGGGTGACCGTTTGGAAGTTCCTGGAAGGACCGCGGACGGGTAGTGACCCGGCGGTCTGGAGCAGCGTACCAAAAGACAGTCAGCACCAGGGCAGGGGCCTCTCGGACCCCGGCAAGGCTAGGAGTCGCCGAACTTGCCAAATCCGTCAGTGAAGGGGACGTAGATCCCCCAACAACCAAGTCCCGAGTGAAGGCAACAGCCCAACCTGTACAACAGAGACACCGCCACCGCCAGGGCACCAGTTTCTGAGGGCCAGCGCCTGCGGGCAAAGAGTAGAGCTCCTCCGGTCCAGCTTGAAGCCGGGGAGCGGGTTACCGGTGGGAACCCATCGCGACCAACAGACAACATTAGGTGCAAGGAAAAGGGACATCACCGCTACCGACTGGGTGAGCAAGTGCAGCCGTCCGTGGGACCGACCAACCAGCCGTTTGTTTACCGAGAACTGTGTCACTGTCTCAGGCTGAGTGAGTACCACAGTGCCGCAAGGCACAGCGCTGCCCCCGCGTCCCTGCGCCCACCAGGCCCTGCATCCTACATATCATCACCGGGCCCCAGGATCACCAACCCCCTACCCACGGAGGGGCAACACAACACCTAGCTGCTCCACATCACCACCCCCGGGATCCCCGTATTGAGCAGCGGTGGTGCTACAAATCACCACAACCGTGGGTGGCGTCACGGACATTATCCCAACACCCCAATCCCCCCTTTCACTCACGGGCGAGGAGCGCCGCTCGAGAAACCCCCGGGATCCGGCCCACAGCTCGAGCCACCACTGAGCAGCGGCAGCCGCCGGACCCGAGCAGAAGGGGTGAGCGCGGTGTGCTGACACCCTCCTCCCCGCCCGCGATAGTTACACCCGGAGCGGAGACTGTAATAACTGGTGAGTGGTTACACCCGGAGTGGAGACTGTAATAACTGGTGAGTGGTTACACCCGGAGCGGAGACTGTAATAACTGGTGAGTGGTCACACCCGGAGCGGAGACTGTAATAACTGGTGAGTGGTCACACCCGGAGCGGAGACTGTAATAACTGGTGAGTGGTTACACCCGGAGTGGAGACTGTAATAACTGGTGAGTGGTTACACGTGGAGACTGTAATAACTGGTGAGTGGTTACACCCGGAGCGGAGACTGTAATAACTTGTGAGTGGTTACACCCGGCACAGAGATTGTAATTACTGGTGAGTGGTTACACCCAGAGCGGAGACTGTAATAACTGGTGAGTGGTTACACCTGGAGCGGAGACTGTAATAACTGGTGAGTGGTTACACCCGGCGTGCAGACTGTAATAACTGGTGAGTGGTCACACCCGGAGTGGAGACTGTAATAAATGGTGAGTGGTTACACCCGGCACAGAGACTGTAATTACTGGTGAGTGGTTACACCCGGAGCGGAGACTGTAATAACTTGTGAGTGGTTACACCCGGAGCGGAGACTGTAATAACTGGTGAGTGCTTACACCCGGAGTTGAGACTGTAATAACTGGTGAGTGGTTACATGCGGAGACTGTAATAACTGGTGAGTGTTTACACCCGGTGTGGAGACTGTAATAACTGGTGAGTGGTTACACCCGGCGCGGAGACTAATAACTGGTGAGTGGTTACACCCGGTGTGGAGACTGTAATAACTGGTGAGTGGTTACACCTGGCGCGGAGACTGTAATAACTGGTGAGTGGTTACACCCGGCGCGGAGACTGTAATAACTGGAGAGTGGTTACACACAGAGACTGTAATAACTGGAGAGTGGTTACACACAGAGACTGCAATAACTGGTGAGTGGTTACACCCGGCGCAGAGACTGTAATAACTGGAGAGTGGTTACACCCAGAGCAGAGACTGTAATAACTGGTGAGTGGTTTCAGAGAGACTGTAATAACTGGAGAGTGGTTACACACAGAGACTGTAATAACTGGTGAGTGGTTACACCCGGCGCAGAGACTGTAATAACTGGAGAGTGGTTACACCCAGAGCAGAGACTGTAATAACTGGTGAGTGGTTACACGCGGAGACTGTAATAACTGGTGAGTGTTTACACCTGGTGTGGAGACTGTAATAACTGGTGAGTGGTTACACCCGGAGTGGAGACTGTAATAACTGGTGAGTGGTTACACCCGGAGTGGAGACTGTAATAACTGGTGAGTGGTTACACGCAGAGACTGTAATAACTGGTGAGTGGTTACACCCGGCGTGGAGACTGTAATAACTGGTGAGTGATTACACCTGGCGCGGAGACTGTAATAACTGGTGAGTGGTTACACCCGGCACGGAGACTGTAATAACTGGAGAGTGGTTACACACAGAGACTGTAATAACTGGAGAGTGGTTACACACAGAGAGTGTAATAACTGGTGAGTGGTTACACCCGGCACAGAGACCGTAATTACTGGTGAGTGGTTACACCCGGCCTGGAGACTGTAATCACTGGTGAGTGGTTACACCCGGTGTGGAGACTGTAATAACTGGTGAGTGGTTATACCCGGAGCAGAGACTGTAATAACTGGAGAGTGGTTACACCCGGAGCGGAGACTGTAATAACTGGTGAGTGGTTACATACAGAGACTGTAATAACTGGAGTGGTTACACACCGAGACTGTAATAAATGGTGAGTGTTTACACCCAGAGCGGAGACTGTAATAACTGGAGAGTGGTAATGATAATAACACTCATCATGATGGAGATCCCTCAGTCATAACATAGAAATGAGGTATCTCTGGAGAAAATGTCACTGGGTGGGTCAATATCACTGTGGCATAAAGTCTATGAGTTGATGCTTGCCACTCACCGGCTGGGTAGTTGTCCCTGGATAGGTTGTTATCACTTTGACTTGATAGAAAGGTGTCACTAGGTGGGAAGTTTTCTGTCGCGGGCGGAAGAGGGGACGCTGCGCTCACCCACTGCTCGGGTCCGGCTGCTGCTGCTGCTCGGTGGTTCGAGCGATGGGCCGGATCCCGGGGACTCGAGCGGCGTTCCTCGCCCGTGAGTGAAAGGGGGGTGGTTTGGTTTAGGGATATTGTCCGTGACGCCACCCACGGTTGTGGTGAGATTGGTGACACCACCGCTGCTCTGGACGGGGATCCCGGGAGCAGCTTGGATGTTGGTTCTCCCCTCCGTGGGTAGGGGGGGTTGGTTGTCCCGGGGCCCCGGTGAGGGGTTTAGGGATGACAGGCGGGTTACGGGGTCTGGTGAGGTGCAGGGTCGCGGGGGCAGCGCTGTGCCGCACGGCACGGTGGTACTCACTCAGCCAATGATGAATGCAAAGTCTCCGGTAAAACAAACAGCTGGATGGACGGGTCCCACAGACAGCTGCGGTAGTTCTCCCGGTAGGTTGGTGGTGACTGCCTTTCCCTGCACCTGTGTTGTGTTTACGGTTCCAATGGCTTCCCACCGGTAACCCGCTCCCCAGCTTGGATGGATGCTGAGGGAGCCCTTTTTGCCCGCAGGCTCTGGCCCTGGGAACTGTAGCCTTGGCGGTGACTGTTTTTCCCTTCACGGTGTGAGCTGTTGCCTTCAATCGGGTCTTGACTGCTGGGAAACCCCGGAGGTTCCCTTCGCTAACGGATTTGACCAGTTTTACGGCGACTCCTAGCCTGGTCGGGGTCCGTAGGCCCTGCCGAATGGTGCTGGCTTCTCTTCACTCCCCGATCCGGTACCGGCGGGCCACCGCCCGTCCCCGGTCCTTACGGTTCACTCCAATCAGCCTCTCCTGCAGACAGTCACCACCGTCTGCCAACCTTGCTGTATGTGCCCGGGCCACGCACCCGGACACGGTCAGTCTCCTCTACTACCACTTCACTCCTCAACTGAACTGTCCTCCTTTTCCCGCCTCCAGGACTGTGAACTCCTCGGTGGGCGGGGCCAACCGCCTGGCCCACCCCCCTGGTGTGGACATCAGCCCCTGGAGGGAGGCAACAAGGATTTGTGTTTGACCTAAATGTGCCTAGCCGGGGTGTGGGGTGTGTTGTTGTAGTACCTGTAACGTCCTGGCTTGTCCAGGGCGCCACATTTCCATGGGTGGGTAGATGTCATTGTCTCTGGGTGAGATGTCACTGGTTGGGTAGTTGCCAATGGTTGGAGGGCTACTACTGTCACTGGGAGGGGGGTTGTGACGAAGTGGGTAAATGTCACTGTCTCTGGATGATGAGATGTCACTGGGTGGAGGCCTGCCACTGTCACTAGGTGGGAAGTTTTCCATGGGTGGGTAGATGACATTGTTGTCTCTGGGTGAGATGTCACTGGTTGGGTAGTTGCCAATGGTTGGAGGTCTACTACTGTCACTGGGAGGGGGGTTGTAACGACGTGGGTAAATGTCACTATCTCTGGATGATGAGATGTCACTCAGTGGAGGCCTGCCACTGTCACTAGGGGGGTAGTTTTCACTGCATTAGTAGTTGTCACTGTCTCTGGATGTCACTCGGTGGAGGGTTGTCACTGGGTGGAAACCTCCTGTGGGGTGAAATATGTAGGTGGAGCGTTGTCAGTGGGGTGATGGTTGTAGGATCTCCATGGGTGGGAGTTTTGTAAGACGGTGAAAACTCATTACTGATAGGGGATTGCATTTTTCCGCCCAGTCATGCACATAATACATGAACACACCTGTGGCTTTTGGCAGAGTGGTCACAGTTCTTAAAATAAAGTTTGACCGCTATCTAAAATGTTGAGGAAACCAGAATGTGATGATCTGGAGACCTGATCTGAGATGTCGCTGCAGCAGTTTCTGGAGTAATTTATCTGTGGGATAAAACAGGAGATTTCCAGATCACCTCATTCTGGCTTTTGTTACATCTTTACATGACCAGCTGAGGGAGGATTCTCCGGTCATGATGTCTGTGTAACCAAACCCCCTTATCCTCTAAAATTAAACACACGGACTGCATGCGACTTGGTTCAAATGGCCACAGCAGCCTTTTTATTGCCTATTGTTTTACAGACTAGTACCTTAGGGACGCCGTCCAACGGGCGACCCAAAACAACCACATAACGGTAACAATAGACAATAACATTTACAATACCCCCCGGGGTAGGCCCAGTCCACTACTACTACTCCCCCTGTCCCCGGCCGCAACACACCGACCCAGAGACGAGGTGCCAATCACCCACGGATTGACCCCCACACTTTGGCAGAACCCCGTGCCTGCCACATCCCGGAAACCGAGAGCCACCATACCAAGACAATGACTCCCGGTCCAGCCACCAATCACTTCCAAACCTCTGGACCAGACCTACCCCCACCGCTACTGTGACAAAAGGTATCCCAACTACCCAAAAACATCTCCCACATGACAACACAAAGGGAGGGTGGGCGGGGATCGTTCGGCGTCCGGAAACAGAAGAGGAGGTAACTCCTTCCTCTCCCAGCTAACCCTTTCCCTGCTCCTCCTCTTCCTCCCCGGCTAAAACCATCCCCCAAAGCCATATTAGGCATATACCACTGTCCCTATTAACCCATCACTCCCTACCTCCCCCTTGGTCATGTCGCCCCTCCCCCCAAGTGGGTCCGTGGCTTTCTTGACCAGCTGAGGGAGGATTCTCCGGTCATGATGTCTGTGTAACCAAACCCCCTTATCCTCTAAAATTAAACACACGGACTGCATGCGACTTGGTTCAAATGGCCACAGCAGCCTTTTTATTGCCTATTGTTTTACAGACTAGTACCTTAGGGACGCCGTCCAACGGGCGACCCAAAACAACCACATAACGGTAACAATAGACAATAACATTTACAATACCCCCCGGGGTAGGCCCAGTCCACTACTACTACTCCCCCTGTCCCCGGCCGCAACACACCGACCCAGAGACGAGGTGCCAATCACCCACGGATTGACCCCCACACTTTGGCAGAACCCCGTGCCTGCCACATCCCGGAAACCGAGAGCCACCATACCAAGACAATGACTCCCGGTCCAGCCACCAATCACTTCCAAACCTCTGGACCAGACCTACCCCCACCGCCACAGGACAGACCACGTGACACCTTACGTGGCCTGGACCCGCCACACACCAAAAGCACGCTCCACACCATCCTGCAGACCCAACGCCCATAAATCCAGACCGACCTCGTTGAGGTGCACACCATCACCCCTCCGAAATCGCCAATCAGCCGGCTCCAAATCCCTGTGCCGTACCACAATCCCACCATTCCTGGTCACAAACCTAGCCACTACCCTATTCACCTGGGCCCTGGCCTTATTAACCTTCTCCACCGACCGAGCCCCTCTCCATGCCAACCTGGTCACTATGTCAGACCATACGACCAGCAAACCAGGATACCGCTTCCACAACTGCAGTAAATCAATCTTTATGTCTCGGATCAAATCCCGCGACGCCCTGGCACCAAGATCATTACCCCCCACATGCAATACCAGCACATCCGGGGCCCGCTCAACTTTACAATGGAAACGAAATTCCGGGACCACCCTGCCCCACTCCATGCCCCGAACTCCGATCCATCGAACAGTCGCCTGCGCACGATCCAAACCCAGCTGTCGACCATTCGGGCGGACCTCCGCCCGACGGGCACCCCAAAATACGAAGGAGTGCCCCAAGATCCAGATCAGGCACTTCCCTATAACAAATAAAACAAAACGAAAATATCAAAACCAATAACAGCACAACCACCAACACATCAAAAAACACCCCTTTCCTCAAACCTTCCGCACGTAACCAAAGTCCCATGATGCTACAACAACTGCGGTCTCACATACCGCCGAAAACAAGAAGATTCCCATCTACCAATACGCTTTACCACCTCATCTCCAAGCCCCCAACGGGCTGCCTCCGTTGCTGCACCAATTCGGAATGAATGCGACCCGAATTCCTCCGGGCGCTCCCCCGCGTTACGTAGACTTAGCCGCAGCACCGCCACAAACTGAAACCTCGACAAAAACGACCCATTCAAATGCCGCAACAACGGGCCAGGTAAGCCTCCCCTCACGGCCATAAATCTCTCGACTACACGCACAGGGCACAATTCCTCTCCTGGAACCGCATATAACACCACCAATCTACCACGGCCCAGCTGATCCATTTTTGACCGGCGAATCCGGCACTCCACCTGACTACTGCTCACTTGCACGTCCTCAAACATCAAACCACCACCCGTCACCCTGGACGGGCTCACCAGCTCGCCTATCCGGAACGCCCCATAAAAAGCGAGACCGAAAGCCGTTGTAAATAGAACCGTCTCGTACACAGACTCACAAATGCCGCTCAGGCCACCCACCATCCGTCTCAACAAACCAAACGATACAGGGCGCCTCTTGTCCCTCTCCCGTACGCCACGGCGAAAGCCCCGCAAAGCCTGACGAACCCGAAAATCCTGTGAAACATCACGCTCCCCTCTCATTTCTAACCAAAATGCCACTGCCGACACCCGATGTGCCACAGCCGATGCCGATCGCCCGGCTGAAAAATCCGTACTCACCAATGACAACAAAGCCACCAAGTAATCCACGCTTTCCCCACCAAACATCAGACGCAACAACTCCTCCCATTCAGCCCACACCTTAGCATACCGGCACCAAGTCACCTCGGTCACCGAGTTCCGAATCAAGTCTGAGATCACCGCCTCACCAGATGCCACAAATCCTCGGGGCACTCCACTCCAACTTCGTCCGCCCACGGCAACAGCGCCCGAAACCTGCTGAACTGAAAACGAGACAAAGCATCAGCCACCTCGTTGTCAACACCCGGAACGTGCCTTGCCACTACCTGCACATTCAACTGCAGACATCTCAACACTAAATGCCGCAAATACACCACCACCGGCTCCGACTTAGCAGACAAGTTGTTAATCGCGTGCACCACCGCCTGGTTATCACAATGAAAACACACTTTCCTTCCGGCAAAGTGCGACCCCCATAGCTCCACTGCCACTACAATGGGGAATAGCTCTAACAGAGCCAAATTCCTAACCAAGCCGCTCTCCCGCCACGCCTGTGGCCACTGCCCGACACACCAATGACCTCTGAAGACAGCCCCAAACCCGGCCGACCCCGCCGCATCCGTAAACAGCTGCAACGCCCCGTTAGACGCCACCCTCTCCATCACCAGCGTCCGGCCGTTGAAATGCTGCAAAAATTGATCCCATACTTCCAAATCGTCCCTGATCGCCTTTGTGATCCGCACAAAATGCGCCGGCAACCGTACCCCGGCCGTCGCCGTCGCCAAACGCCTCGCAAACACTCTCCCCATTGGCACAATTCTGCAAGCAAAATTCAATTTTCCAAGCAAAGACTGCACCGCCTTAAGCCGCACCTTCTTCGCCGCTTTTACCCCTGACACTGCGGACCTCAAATCACGGACCTTCTCCGCCGGCAACCTGCATTCCATAGCAATGGTGTCAATTTCAATTCCCAGAAAACACATCACCGGCGCCGGGCCTTCCGTCTTATCCGGCGCCAAAGGAATCCCGAAACTGGCCGCAACTTTTTGCAACGCAAATAGCAAACCCGCACAAACCATCGAACCCGCCGGCCCGACACACAGGAAATCATCCAAGTAATGAATGATGGACGTAAGCCCGGACACGTCCCGAACCACCCACTCAACAAACGAACTAAATGCCTCAAAGTACGAACACGAAATGGAACAGCCCATTGGCAAACAACGATCAACATAATAACTGCCATCCCACCAGCAACCCAACAAATGCTGACTATCTGGATGAACCGGTAACAACCGAAACGCTGCTTCCACATCCGCCTTTGCCATCAATGCACCCCGCCCCGCCGCCCTAACCAGGTCCAACGCCTTATCGAACGACACATAATATACCGCCGACAACTCCGGCGCAATGCCATCATTCACCGATAACCCTTCCGGGTAAGACAAATGATGAATCAGCCGAAATTTATTCCGCTCCTTCTTTGGTACCACCCCCAACGGTGACACCACCAAATTCCCGCACGGCGGGGCGACATAAGGGCCGCCCATCCTGCCCAAAGCCACCTCCCTTTCCAGCTTCTCATCCACCACTTCCGGGTGATCCCGAGCGGAACGCAAATTACGATACGGCGGAACCGATGCATTAACAACCGACGGAATATGAAAACCATCCGAAAAACCAGAACTTAACAACGCCGCCGCCTCCTTGTCCGGATACCTATTTAAAAACGGAACCATCACTTCTACCTTCACCGGCGTCGTCCCTCTTACCAGCCCCATCACCAGCCTTTCCTTTTCCTTTTTTAAAACATTTGGACAAGCTATGTCCCCCCCCACATCCGGAGCATTCATGCTTAAAACGGCACGCCGCTCCAAACCTGCACTACCCTTCATTGTACTGCCAACACAAACCTTTCTTGAAACTTGCCGGGGACCCGGCCCCCCCCGAACCCCCGGCGCCCCCCCGAAAGGGCTGAGCCGGTGCCGACATCAATCGCATCCATAAGGAAATATCCTTATGGTCCCAACGCATATCTGGCCGCAATGCCTTCCGCTGCCTAAATTGCTCGTCGTAGCGCAGCCACGCCAGTCCGCCATAAACTCGATAAGCCTCCCCTATCGCATCCATGTAGCCGAACAAAGCCGAACAATGCTCCGGCTCCTTCTCCCCGACCACGCTCGCCAAAATCGCAAATGCCTGTAGCCAGTTGGCAAAAGTCCGAGGAATAAGCCTATAACGGCGCTTTTCCTCCTCGTCCTTCTCCTTTTTGGAATCACTCGGCTTAACCCTATCCAAATTAAATTTCTCCAGGGGAAGCAGAGAAAATATCTCCACATATTCCCCTTTCCAAATTTTTTTCCCGCACCTCCTTCTTTAAATGGGCCCCCAGCGGGCCCTCAAAACAAACATAAACTTCGCTTTTAGCCCTATCATCTAAGCGCACCACCTCATCCTCCTTCTCCTTTTCCTTCTCCTTTTCCTTCTCCTTTTCCTTCTCCTTTCCCCCCCCCGTCTCACTCCCCCCTTCGCCCCCCCCTCTACTCGCACCCGCTCCGTCACCCCCCGTCGCCGCCGAGGCCCCTAAACCGGCTGCACCCACCCACGCCGCCGCCGGCGCCTGGGCCCCCTCCCCCCCCGCTCCCGAAGCCGCCGCCAGCCCCTGCAACAGCCCCAACAATTGACTCCACACTGCGAAACCAGCGGGCGCTGCCGTAGCCGCAGCCGCCCCCCCCCCGAAGCCCCCCGCCAGCGCAGCCCCTGCCGCCTCCGCGGCCGTCTCACCCGACCGCCGCTCGGCGTCTCCCGAGACCGCCGCCTCGCTGTCCTCCGCCTGTCGTCCATCCGACTCCTCCGAACCGAAAGCCTCTTCCCCCTCCTCGCCGCTGGCCTCATCTTCC
Source organism: Anomaloglossus baeobatrachus (assembly GCF_048569485.1). Taxonomy (NCBI): domain Eukaryota; kingdom Metazoa; phylum Chordata; class Amphibia; order Anura; family Aromobatidae; genus Anomaloglossus; species Anomaloglossus baeobatrachus. Next base: position 579,056,986 of record NC_134358.1, read on the forward strand.
ATCCGACATCCGGGGGGCGCCGCCGCAGCACCCCCCCCACCACGGCCGCCAGACAGGGCCGCCGCGTGGGCAGAGTCATCCCCGCTCCATCTCTTGCCCCGGGGTGACAACCCAGGAGACCGTCCTGTCCCCCGCGCCGGCACCCCGGGCCTCGACCTCTTGCGCCCGCCCCCCTGCCGACTGCAAGGGGCCTCTGGGCGCGGACGACCAGACGCCCGGCTCCGGATCTCAGCCGTCGTCGCCTCTGGCCCTCCTGGGCTATTGCAGGCCTCCATCCGCCGAGTCCTCCCGCTCCCACGGGAGACTGCCACATCCGGGGGCTGCACAGCGGTACTGAGTGACCCGGCGGTTGCCGCAGGGCTCCCGCCGTCACTCCTTCTCTCAGCCGCACCGGGGTCAGGCACCGCAGACCCCCCCCCGGCGCCGGACCTACCGCCACGTGCAGCCCCGCGGTCCCCCCGCCGACTGCAGGGGGATCTGCTGGCCTCTCTCCTGCGCCGAGCGCGCTCCCGGCCTGGAGCCGCTGCAGTCTCAGTAACTCCAGCCCGGAGGCCGGGACCGGAAGCAGGCCCCGTGCTGGCCACTCCCACCTCCCGACCGCCGCGGCTGGAACGAAGATTCCTCCCGCCGGCCTCTGCAGCAGCCAGACGCTGCTGCTGCGCTGCACTCTGCGGAGGGTCCCTGGAGGGGCTCTTACATCTCCTCCTCGCCCCCCCCGCGCCCGGGGAATACCTGCGGGGGGGGCCGCGACTGGCGCCCGCCGCTGCTGGGGGGACGAGGGGCAAGCGCCGACGGGTTAACCCCGGCAGCCCTGATGTGGGTCTGCACTGCCAGGGGCCCGTGCGCTGCGACCGCTGCCTGAATCAGACGCTGGAGCTCCTGAAGATCTGCCATGGAGGTGCACGTGCAGATCGTTCGGCGTCCGGAAACAGAAGAGGAGGTAACTCCTTCCTCTCCCAGCTAACCCTTTCCCTGCTCCTCCTCTTCCTCCCCGGCTAAAACCATCCCCCAAAGCCATATTAGGCATATACCACTGTCCCTATTAACCCATCACTCCCTACCTCCCCCTTGGTCATGTCGCCCCTCCCCCCAAGTGGGTCCGTGGCTTTCTCAACGGCCCAATTGTTTGATAATTGGTTGTAAATCTCCCCGTCCTCTTCTTTTCCCAGCACTTGTCTATCAGGACGGATCACCAACTGCTCGAATGTGACCTGCGAAGGTAAGAACATGACTCCGCGCTCCAACAGTCCGGTCCCAGCGGCTTCTCTGAGTCCGGTCGCAGCGGCTTCTCTGAGTCCGGTCGCAGCGGCTTCTCTGAGTCCGGTCGCAGCGGCTTCTCTGAGTCCGGTCGCAGCGGCTTCTCTGAGTCCGGTCCCAGCGGCTTCTCTGAGTCCGGTCCCAGCGGCTTCTCTGAGTCCGGTCCCAGCGGCTTCTCGGAGTCCGGTCCCAGCGGCTTCTCGGAGTCCGGTCCCAGCGGCTTCTCGGAGTCCGGTCCCAGCGGCTTCTCGGAGTCCGGTCCCAGCGGCTTCTCGGAGTCCGGTCCCAGCGGCTTCTCGGAGTCCGGTCCCAGCGGCTTCTCGGAGTCCGGTCCCAGCGGCTTCTCGGAGTCCGGTCCCAGCGGCTTCTCGGAGTCCGGTCCCAGCGGCTTCTCGGAGTCCGGTCCCAGCGGCTTCTCGGAGTCCGGTCCCAGCGGCTTCTCGGAGTCCGGTCCCAGCGGCTTCTCGGAGTCCGGTCCCAGCGGCTTCTCGGAGTCCGGTCCCAGCGGCTTCTCGGAGTCCGGTCCCAGCGGCTTCTCGGAGTCCGGTCCCAGCGGCTTCTCGGAGTCCGGTCCCAGCGGCTTCTCGGAGTCCGGTCCCAGCGGCTTCTCGGAGTCCGGTCCCAGCGGCTTCTCGGAGTCCGGTCCCAGCGGCTTCTCGGAGTCCGGTCCCAGCGGCTTCTCGGAGTCCGGTCCCAGCGGCTTCTCGGAGTCCGGTCCCAGCGGCTTCTCGGAGTCCGGTCCCAGCGGCTTCTCGGAGTCCGGTCCCAGCGGCTTCTCGGAGTCCGGTCCCAGCGGCTTCTCGGAGTCCGGTCCCAGCGGCTTCTCGGAGTCCGGTCCCAGCGGCTTCTCGGAGTCCGGTCCCAGCGGCTTCTCGGAGTCCGGTCCCAGCGGCTTCTCGGAGTCCGGTCCCAGCGGCTTCTCGGAGTCCGGTCCCAGCGGCTTCTCGGAGTCCGGTCCCAGCGGCTTCTCGGAGTCCGGTCCCAGCGGCTTCTCGGAGTCCGGTCCCAGCGGCTTCTCGGAGTCCGGTCCCAGCGGCTTCTCGGAGTCCGGTCCCAGCGGCTTCTCGGAGTCCGGTCCCAGCGGCTTCTCGGAGTCCGGTCCCAGCGGCTTCTCGGAGTCCGGTCCCAGCGGCTTCTCGGAGTCCGGTCCCAGCGGCTTCTCGGAGTCCGGTCCCAGCGGCTTCTCGGAGTCCGGTCCCAGCGGCTTCTCGGAGTCCGGTCCCAGCGGCTTCTCGGAGTCCGGTCCCAGCGGCTTCTCGGAGTCCGGTCCCAGCGGCTTCTCGGAGTCCGGTCCCAGCGGCTTCTCGGAGTCCGGTCCCAGCGGCTTCTCGGAGTCCGGTCCCAGCGGCTTCTCGGAGTCCGGTCCCAGCGGCTTCTCGGAGTCCGGTCCCAGCGGCTTCTCGGAGTCCGGTCCCAGCGGCTTCTCGGAGTCCGGTCCCAGCGGCTTCTCGGAGTCCGGTCCCAGCGGCTTCTCGGAGTCCGGTCCCAGCGGCTTCTCGGAGTCCGGTCCCAGCGGCTTCTCGGAGTCCGGTCCCAGCGGCTTCTCGGAGTCCGGTCCCAGCGGCTTCTCGGAGTCCGGTCCCAGCGGCTTCTCGGAGTCCGGTCCCAGCGGCTTCTCGGAGTCCGGTCCCAGCGGCTTCTCGGAGTCCGGTCCCAGCGGCTTCTCGGAGTCCGGTCCCAGCGGCTTCTCGGAGTCCGGTCCCAGCGGCTTCTCGGAGTCCGGTCCCAGCGGCTTCTCGGAGTCCGGTCCCAGCGGCTTCTCGGAGTCCGGTCCCAGCGGCTTCTCGGAGTCCGGTCCCAGCGGCTTCTCGGAGTCCGGTCCCAGCGGCTTCTCGGAGTCCGGTCCCAGCGGCTTCTCGGAGTCCGGTCCCAGCGGCTTCTCGGAGTCCGGTCCCAGCGGCTTCTCGGAGTCCGGTCCCAGCGGCTTCTCGGAGTCCGGTCCCAGCGGCTTCTCGGAGTCCGGTCCCAGCGGCTTCTCGGAGTCCGGTCCCAGCGGCTCCTCTCAGTCTGGACTCAGTGGGTGCTCTCCTCGTTGTTCCCCCTGATCTTGTGTTTTCTCCTCTTGATAGCAGCCATGCGCTGGTCTCTGTGGACGCCCTGGAGCGAGTGCTCTGCATCGTGTGGGGGAGGATTCCGGAACCGTTACCGCTTCTGTACTGAGCCTTCTCCTTCTGGAGCAGAGTTATCATGTGAAGGTCCGGATCGTGAAGAGGAGCCCTGCAGGCTGGAGCCTTGTCCTGGTGAGAGCGGGCAGCAGGCAATCACCATGTAGAAGAAGATGGCACAGAGCAATCCGAGAAGTGCACGCCCTGGCGATAGGCCCCATCAGTGCGCCCCCTGGCGATAGGCCCCATCAGTGCGCCCCCTAGCGATAAGCCCCATCAGTGTGCCCCCTGACGATAGGCCCCATCAGTGTGCCCCCTAGCGATAGACCCCATCAGTGCGCCCCCTGGCGATAGGCCCCATCAGTGCGCCCCCTGACGATAGGCCCCATCAGTGTACCCCCTGACGATAGGCCCCATCAGTGTGCCCCCTAGCGATAGGCCCCATCAGTGCGCCCCCTGGCGATAGGCCCCATCAGTGTACCCCCTGACGATAGGCCCCATCAGTGTGCCCCCTAGCGATAGGCCCCATCAGTGCGCCCCCTGGCGATAGGCCCGAGCAGTGCGCCCCTGGCGATAGGCCCGAGCAGTGCGCCCCTATGCTTTGGTTGAGGTAGTCTTTAATATAAAACTTTACAGAAATTGGGAACTGGAGTGCGTGGAGCAGTTGGACGGACTGTACCAAGACGTGTGGGGAAGGGGTGAGATTAAGAACACGGATCTGCAACAATCCATCACCCATTGGGGGTGGAGATTACTGCGAAGGGCTGAGCAATGAGGTGGAGCCCTGCCAGCTGTGGCCATGTCCAGGTAAGAGCAGCGCACCCCATAATCTATATCACATTGAACATCCGTCACCTCCTGTGTACCCGCATCTCACTACACCCGTCACCTCCTGTGCACCCTCATCTCACTACACCCGACACTTCCTGTGTACCCGCATCTCACTACACCCGTCACCTCCTGTACAGCCGCATCTCACTACACCCGTCACCTCCTGTACAGCCGCATCTCACTACACCCGTCACCTCCTGTGCACCCGCATCTCATTACACCCGTCACCTCCTGTGCACCCACATCTCATTACACCCGTCACCTCCTGTACACCCGCATATCACTACACCCGTCACCTCCTGTGCACCAACATCTCATTACACCCGTCACCTCCTGTACACCCGCATCTCACTACACCCGTCACCTCCTGTGCACCCACATCTCATTACACCCGTCACCTCCTGTACACCCGCATCTCACTACACCCGTCACCTCCTGTACACCCGCATCTCACTACACCCGTCACCTCCTGTACACCCGCATCTCACTACACCCGTCACCTCCTGTACACCCACATCTCACTACACCCGTCACCTCCTGTACAGCCACATCTCACTACACCCGTCACCTCCTGTGCACCCGCATCTCACTACACCCGTCACCTCCTGTACACCCGCATCTCACTACACCCGTCACCTCCTGTACACCCGCATCTCACAACTCCCGTCACCTCCTGTACACCCGCATCTCACTACACCCGTCACCTCCTGTACAGCCACATCTCACTACACCCGTCACCTCCTGTACACCCGCATCTCACTACACCCGTCACCTCCTGTACACCCGCATCTCACTACACCCGTCACCTCCTGTACACCCGCATCCCACTACACCCGTCACCTCCTTTACACCCCCATCTCACTACACTTGTCACCTCCTGTACAGCCGCATCTCACTACACCCAACACTTCCTGTGCACCCGCATCTCATTACACCCGTCACCTCCTGTACACCCGCATCTCACTACACCTGTCACCTCCTGTACAGCCGCATCTCACTACACCCGTCACCTCCTGTACACCCGCATCTCACTACACCTGTCACCTCCTGTGCACCCGCATCTCACTACACCTGTCACCTCCTGTGCACCCGCATCTCACTACACCCAACACTTCCTGTGCACCCGCATCTCATTACACCCGTCACCTCCTTTACACCCGCATCTCACTACACCCATCACCTCCTGTGCACCCGCATCTCACTACACCCGTTACCTCCTGTACACCCGCATCTCACTGCACCCGACACTTCCTGTGCACCTGCATCTCATTACACCCGTCACCTCCTGTACACTCGCATCTCAATACACCCGTCACTTCCTGTGCACCCGCATCTCATTACACCCGTCACCTCCTGTGCACCCGCATCTCATTACACCCGTCACTTCCTGTGCACCCACATCTCATTACACCCGTCACTTCCTGTGCACCCGCATCTCACTACACCCGTCACCTCCTGTGCACCCGCATCTCACTACACCCGTCACCTCCTGTACACCCGCATCTCACTACACCCGACACTTCCTGTGCACCTGCATCTCATTACACCCGTCACCTCCTGTACACCCGCATCTCATTACACCCGTCACTTCCTGTGCACCCGCATCTCATTACACCCATCACTTCCTGTGCACCCGCATCTCATTACACCCGTCACCTCCTGTGCACCCGCATCTCATTACACCCGTCACCTCCTGTGCACCCGCATCTCATTACACCCGTCACCTCCTGTGCACCCGCATCTCATTACACCCGTCACCTCCTGTGCACCCGCATCTCATTACACCCGTCACCTCCTGTACACCCATATCTCATTACACCCGTCACCTCCTGTGCACCCGCATCTCACTACACCCGCCAATTCCTGTACACCCGTATCTCACTACACGCGACACCTCCTGTACACCCACATCTCACTACACCCGTCACCTCCTGTACACCCGCATCTCACTACACCTGTCACCTCCTGTACACCCGCATCTCACTACACCTGTCACCTCCTGTACACCCGCATCTCACTACACCTGTCACCTCCTGTACACCCACATCTCACTACACCCGTCACCTCCTGTACACCCGCATCTCACTACACCTGTCACCTCCTGTACACCCGCATCTCACTACACCCATCACCTCCTTCATACCATTATATCACTGCTATTTTCTCTCAGAATTGATTCCACCAGTGATGAACTGCTCGGCTGTGGCCGGATCCGTGTATAGCAGCTGTGGACCTTCCTGCCCTGAAACATGTGACGAGGTGACACTCCGTCAGGTGACCACCATCATTAACTATTCCTAGAATACACAATATGTGATCAGTAATCTGGGTAGGATGCGATGTCTGCGGAGGATCAGCTTCATGAACGGAATTTATCTTATCGTATTCTGGTCTTTATTTCTGGTCTTGTAAATATAGTTTTATTTTCTTGTAATGTACTTTTCTACTTTTATATAAAATGGAGTCTCAGTCCTGTGCTCTCCCCCTGCACTGAGCATTGTGGGTAATCTCAGTCCTGTGCTCTCCCCCTGCACTGAGCATTGTGGGTAATCTCAGTCCTGTGCTCTCCCCCTGCACTGAGCATTGTGGGTAATCTCAGTCCTGTGCTCTCCCCCTGCACTGAGCATTGTGGGTAATCTCAGTCCTGTGCTCTCTCCCTACACTGAGTTGTGTGGGTAATCTCAGTCCTGTGCTCTCCCCCTGCACTGAGCATTGTGGGTAATCTCAGTCCTGTGCTCTCCCCCTGCACTGAGCATTGTGGGTAATCTCAGTCCTGTGCTCTCCCCCTGCACTGAGCATTGTGGGTAATCTCAGTCCTGTGCTCTCCCCCTGCACTGAGCATTGTGGGTAATCTCAGTCCTGTGCTCTCCCCCTGCACTGAGCATTGTGGGTAATCTCAGTCCTGTGCTCTCCCCTTGTGCTGAGCATTGTGGGTAATCTCTGTCCTGTGCTAAGCATTGTGGATAATCTCAGTCCTGTGCTCTGCCCCCGCACTGAGCATTGTGGGTAATCTCAGTCCTGTGCTCTCTCCCTACACTGAGTTGTGTGGATAATCTCTGTCCTGTGCTCTCTCCCTACACTGAGTTGTGTGGATAATCTCAGTCCTGTGCTCTCCCCCCGCACTGAGCATTGTGGGTAACCTCAGTCCTGTGCTCTCCCCCTGCACTGAGCATTGTGGATAATCTCTGTCCTGTGCTCTCCCCCTGCACTGAGCATTGTGGATAATCTCAGTCCTGTGCTCTCCCCCCGCACTGAGCATTGTGGGTAATCTCAGTCCTGTGCTCTCTCCCTATATTGAGCATTGTGGGTAATCTCAGTCCTGTGCTCTCCCCCTGCACTGATCATTGTGGGTAATCCCAGTCCTGTGCTCTCCCCCTGCACTGATCATTGTGGGTAATCTCAGTCCTGTGCTCTCCCTGCACTGAGCATTGTGGGTAATCTCAGTCCTGTGCTCTCCCCCTGCGCTGAGCATTGTGGGTAATCTCAGTCCTGTGCTCTCACCCTGCGCTGAGCATTGTGGGTAATCTCAGTCCTGTGCTCTCCCCCTGCACTGAGCATTGTGGGTAATCTCTGTCCTGTGCTCTCCCCCAGCACTGAGCATTGTGGGTAATCTCTGTCCTGTGCTCTCCCCCTGTACTGAGCATTGTGGGTAATCTCTGTCCTGTGCTCTCCCCCTGCACTGAGCATTGTGGGTAATCTTTGTCCTGTGCTCTCCCCCTGCACTGAGCTTTGTGGGTAATCTCAGTCCTGTGCTCTCCCCCTGCACTGAGCATTGTGGGTAATCTCAGTCCTGTGCTCTCCCCCTGCACTGAGCATTGTGGGTAATCTCTGTCCTGTGCTCTCCCCCTGCACTGAGCATTGTGGGTAATCTCAGTCCTGTGCTCTCCCCCTGCACTGAGCATTGTGTGTAATCTCAGTCCTGTGCTCTCCCCCTGCACTGAGCATTGTGGGTAATCTCAGTCCTGTGTTCTCCCCCTGCACTGAGCATTGTGGGTAATCTCAGTCCTGTGCTCTCCCCCTGCACTGAGCATTGTGGGTAATCTCAGTCCTGTGCTCTCCCCCTGCACTGAGCATTGTGGGTAATCTCAGTCCTGTGCTCGCCCCCTGCACTGAGCATTGTGGGTAATCTCTGTCCTGTGCTCTCTCCCTGCACTGATCATTGTGGGTAATCTCTGTCCTGTGCTCGCCCCCTGCACTGAGCATTGTGGGTAATCTCTGTCCTGTGCTCTCCCCTTGCACTGAGCATTGTGGGTAATCTCAGTCCTGTGCTCTCCCCGTGCACTGAGCATTGTGGGTAATCTCAGTCCTGTGCTCTCCCCCTGCACTGAGCATTGTGGGTAATTTCTGTCCTTTGCTCTCCCCCTGCACTGAGCATTGTGGGTAATCTCAGTCCTGTGCTCTCCCCGTGCACTGAGCATTGTGGGTAATCTCAGTCCTGTGCTCTCCCCCTGCACTGAGCATTGTGGGTAATTTCTGTCCTTTGCTCTCTCCCTGCACTAATCATTGTGGGTAATCTCAGTCCTTTGCTCGCCCCCTGCACTGAGCATTGTGGGTAATCTCAGTCCTGTGCTCTCCCCCTGCACTGAGCATTGTTGGTAATCTCAGTCCTGTGCTCTCCCCCTGCACTGAGCATTGTGGGTAATCTCAGTCCTGTGCTCTCCCCCTGCACTGAGCATTGTGGGTAATCTCTGTCCTGTGCTCTCTCCCTGCACTGATCATTGTGGGTAATCTCAGTCCTTTGCTCGCCCCCTGCACTGAGCATTGTGGGTAATCTCAGTCCTGTGTTCTCCCCTTGCACTGAGCATTGTGGGTAATCTCAGTCCTGTGCTCTCCCCCTGCACTGAGCATTGTGGGTAATCTCAGTCCTGTGCTCTCCCCCTGCACTGAGCATTGTGGGTAATCTCAGTCCTGTGCTCTCCCCCTGCACTGAGCATTGTGGGTAATCTCAGTCCTGTGTTCTCCCCCTGCACTGAGCATTGTGGGTAATCTCAGTCCTGTGCTCTCCCCCTGCACTGAGCATTGTGGGTATTCTCTGTCCTGTGCTCTCTCCCTGCACTGAGTATTGTGGGTAATCTCTGTCCTGTGCTCTCCCCCTGCACTGAGCATTGTGGGTAATCTCAGTCCTGTGCTCTCCCCCTGCACTGAGCATTGTGGGTAATCCCAGTCCTGTGCTCTCCCCCTGCACTGAGCATTGTGGGTAATCTCTGTCTTGTGCTCTCTCCCTGCACTGAGCATTGTGGGTAATCTCAGTCCTTTGCTCGCCCCCCGCACTGAGCATTGTGGGTAATCTCAGTCCTGTGCTCTCCCCCCGCACTGAGCATTGTGGGTAATCTCAGTCCTGTGCTCTCCCCCTGCACTGAGCATTGTGGGTAATCTCTGTGCTTTGCTCTACCCCTGCACTGAGCATTGTGGGTAATTTCAGTCCTGTGCTCTCCCCCTGCACTGAGAATTGTGGGTAATCTCTGTCCTGTGCTCTCCCCTTGCACTGAGCATTGTGGGTAATCTCTGTCCTGTGCTCTCCCCCTGCACTGAGCATTGTGGGTAATCTCTGTCCTGTGCTCTCCCCCTGCACTGAGCATTGTGGGTAATCTCAGTCCTGTGTTCTCCCCCTGCACTGAGCATTGTGGGTAATCTCTGTCCTGTGCTCTCCCCCTGCATTGAGAATTGTGGGTAATCTCTGTCCTGTGTTCTCCCCCTGCACTGAGCATTGTGGGTATTCTCTGTCCTGTGCTCTCTCCCTGCACTGAGCATTGTGGGTAATCTCTGTCCTGTGCTCTCCCCCTGCACTGAGAATTGTGGGTAATCTCTGTCCTGTGCTCTCCCCCTGCACTGAGCATTGTGGGTAATCTCTGTCCTGTGCTCTCCCCCTGCACTGAGCATTGTGGGTAATCTCAGTCCTGTGCTCTCCCCCTGCGCTGAGCATTGTGGGTAATCTCGGCCTGTGCTCTCCCTGCACTGAGCATTGTGGGTAATCTCTGTCCTGTGCTCTCCCCGTGCACTGAGCATTGTGGGTAATCTCAGTCCTGTGCTCTCTCCCTACACTGAGCATTGTGGGTAATCTCAGTCCTGTGCTCTCCCCCTGCACTGAGCATTGTGGGTAATCTCTGTCCTGTGCTCTGCCCCTGCACTGAGCATTGTGGGTAATCTCTGTCCTGTGCTCTCCCCCTGCACTGAGCATTGTGGGTAATCTCAGTCCTGTGCTCTCTCCCTGCACTGAGCATTGTGGATAATCTCAGTCCTGTGCTCTCCCCCTGCACTGAGCATTGTGGGTAATCTCGGTCCTGTGCTCTCCCCCTGCACTGAGCATTGTGGGTAATCTCAGTCCTGTGCTCTCTCCCTGCACTGAGCATTGTGGGTAATCTCAGTCCTGTGCTCTCTCCCTGCACTGAGCATTGTGGGTAATCTCAGTCCTGTGCTCTCTCCCTGCACTGAGCATTGTGGGTAATCTCTGTCCTGTGCTCTCCCCCTGCACTGAGCAATGTGGGTAATCTCAGTCTTGTGCTCTCCCCCTGCACTGAGCATTGTGGGTAATCTCGGCCTGTGCTCTCCCCCTGCACTAAGCATTGTGGGTAATCTCAGTCCTGTGCTCTCTCCCTGCACTGAGCATTGTGGGTAATCTCTGTCGTGTGCTCTCCCCCTGCACTGAGCATTGTGGGTAATCTCAGTCCTGTGCTCTCCCCCTGCACTGAGCATTGTGGGTAATCTCAGTCCTGTGCTCTCTCCCTGCACTGAGCATTGTGGGTAATCTCAGTCCTGTGCTCTCCCCCTGCACTGAGCATTGTGGGTAATCTCAGTCTTGTGCTCTCCCCCTGCACTGAGCATTGTGGGTAATCTCTATCCTGTGCTCTCCCCCTGCACTGAGCATTGTGGGTAATCTCTGTCCTGTGCTCTCCCCCTGCACTGAGCATTGTGGGTAATCTCGGCCTGTGCTCTCGCCCTGCACTGAGCATTGTGGGTAATCTCTATCCTGTGCTCTCCCTGCACTGAGCATTGTGGGTAATCTCAGTCCTGTGCTCTCCCCCTGCACTGAGCATTGTGGGTAATCTCGGCCTGTGCTCTCGCCCTGCACTGAGCATTGTGGGTAATCTCTGTCCTGTGCTCTCCCCCTGCACTGAGCATTGTGGGTAATCTCTGTCCTGTGCTCTCCCCCTGCACTGAGCATTGTGGGTAATCTCTATCCTGTGCTCTCCCTGCACTGAGCATTGTGGGTAATCTCTGTCCTGTGCTCTTACCCTGCACTGAGCATTGTGGGTAATCTCGGCCTGTGCTCTCGCCCTGCACTGAGCATTGTGGGTAATCTCTATCCTGTGCTCTCCCTGCACTGAGCATTGTGGGTAATCTCAGTCCTGTGCTCTCCCCCTGCACTGAGCATTGTGGGTAATCTCGGCCTGTGCTCTCGCCCTGCACTGAGCATTGTGGGTAATCTCTGTCCTGTGCTCTCCCCCTGCACTGAGCATTGTGGGTAATCTCTGTCCTGTGCTCTCCCTGCACTGAGCATTGTGGGTAATCTCAGTCCTGTGCTCTCCCTGCACTGAGCATTGTGGGTAATCTCTGTCCTGTGCTCTCTCCCTGCACTGAGCATTGTGGGTAATCTCAGTCCTGTGCGCTCCCCCTGCACTGAGCATTGTGGGTATTCTCGGCCCTTTGGTCGCTTCAGCTTAGATGTTCTGTCCATATAAGGTTGAGTTTACAGGAAGTGACATCATCGCTGTGATAGTGACTTCATGGTTCCTTGTCTTCCCCCGCAGTGCCTGGAGCGCTGCCTGCCCGGCTGTCACTGCCCCTCGGGGAAGCTGCTGGCTTTGAATGGCTCTTCTTGTGTGGAGCTGCAGGACTGCACCTGCCTGGACATCCTGACCGGAGAGAGACGCCTCCCTGGAGAGACTGTGCCCCGGGGCGATGGGTGTAATAACTGGTAAGATCCGCTCCGATCTCTCCGCACACCTCCTGAGACCGCTGTGACCAATGACTGATGTCTCTGCAGCACCTGTGTGAACGGCACCATGATGTGCACCAGTGCGGTGTGTGCCGGTGAGTACTGCGGGTGAGGGGTGACCTCCGGGGTCCTGCACTGCGGGGGTCCGCCGGCTTCCTCTGTATCTGCACACGTTCCCTCTCCGAGTTGCATTGCTGCACAAGCTCAGTTATATTCAGCGCTAGCTGTAATCATCAGAGGTCGTCCGGTGCGTCTCAATGTAAACTCCTCATCATGTTTATGTCAGTGGCCGGCAGCTGGTGTGAGTGGTCGGAGTGGACCCCCTGCTCCAGGACGTGTGGTACTGAGCTGGTGACCCGGTACCGGAGCTGTGCTTGTCCCAGTCCCCAGGGTGCTGGAGACGAGTGTCCAGATGTTCAGCAGTACTACGGTGACGCTGGGGTACAGCTGGAGCATCGGCAGTGTCCACACCCGTCCTTCTGTCCAGGTAAACTGTGAGGAGATGACGTTCCCCTGCTGGGACCACCTGAGCATCATGTAACCTCCCTCCATATCTCCACAGTCAATGGTCACTGGGGTCCATGGGGTCCGTGGTCGTATTGTGACGCTTGTTCAGGAGACTCTGTAAGGACCCGGCAGTGCAATAACCCTCCAGCACGGTTTGGGGGTTCACCATGTCCAGGGGAGACCACCCAGAGCCAGGCGTGCGGGGACAACAGCACCCAGTGCTCAGGTAATGGGGGATGGGACAGATTTCCTGTTAGCTCAAGTTTCAGGACTCGGATCCGCCGGTCCACTGATCCACCATAATGCTGAGGACATGACCATATGTCCTCTCCTGTGCAGAGTGCGGAGGAGGATTGGTGGATTTCACCTGTGGTAAACCCTGCCCCCGATCCTGCGACCATCTTCACGGAGACGTCGTGTGCCTGGACAGTGAGGAGTGCCAGCCGTCATGTGGATGTCCCGAGGGGCAACTGATGCAGGACGGTGGGTGTGTGGCCCCCAGCGACTGTATATGCAAATACAAGATCAGCACTCTGGGTAAGTCTGGTCAGGGACGACTATGTGACCATCCGAAACCTCCTCAGAAGGTCCACAACAAACAGTCACTTGTGTCTTCAGGTTCTTTGGACTCTGGTTCTGCTTGGCCTGGTCCCATCCATTGGGAATATGTGCAGCCTGGAGAAGTGGTGACCGGCCTGTGCCAGAACTGGTGAGTGGCCAGGATCTGGTGTTAGCCGTGATGTCTGTCATCTTCTGCAGACTTGGTCCTGGATCTTTTATCACATTATTTTTTTTCTCTTTGATCGGGATTACTACTTACAAAGTATTGGCGCGAGCGTGGAAACGTTCTCCCCAGCCTCCACTGGTTTGCTGCTGGGAGTGGTGGGTTTAGAAGGGTCTTTACTCTGATGTGATCGTCCTTTGGGCTCGATGTGGTGACTGCACTGGGGGAACTTCAGTAGTGAGACTGTCATACCTCAGGTGTCTGATAGAGATATCGTCCTTACATCCACGCACATTGCCAGGTAGCGAGGCCGGCGTTCATCTACCACAACACACCGAGCATTGGGTCCGTGAAGTCTTTGTTACATGCCGAATCGGCACACACAAGAAGCTGCTCCCATCACTGAGACAACAGGCGCACAAACCAAGACAATATCCAGCGAGGACGCTCACTCCAGCGACTGACAGTAATTGTGTGCGAGGCAGTTGGGACGTGCTGCATATCGGTCCGAGACAGAAATACTGCAGCTCCATAACCAGAGCTTTCAGATTGGTGTTCAGTCTCGCAAAAGAAGTGATCTTGCGTTGTATCAGGATATAGACGATATTAGAGGGCTTGGGGTAGGGGCCGTTCCTTAAAAGCTGAGGACATAAACATCCGCCAGCCTGTCTGAGATAGTGAACTGGCGGAATGCAGTTTGCACATGGGTCACAGAGCGGTTCTGCAGAACCTGGTCACACGTTCACAACCACCAGTAACCAAACACAGCACAGAACCGAAGCTAAACTGCAGCACCACAGTCACATAAAAGCATCTGTGGTCGAAGGCAGCACTTAGGATGCACCATATGTCCTCAAAAATGTAGAATTAGGAGACATCTTACGAGACCAGTAATAATGCCAATGTGGCAAGCCCTAAGTGGTATCAAACCTCAATGTCAAAGCCTTACCCCTTGGTGATGACTTGATGATGACATTGTTGCTTCGGTGCTGACTTGATGATGACATTGTTGCCTTGGTACTGACTTGATGATAACTTTGGAGCCTCGGTGATGACTTTCGTTCCTCGGTAATCACTTTTGCTCCTCAGGAAGGACTTTGGTTCCTCAGTAATGACATTGGAGCTTTGGTGGGGACTTTGGCTTCCTCGGTGATAACTTTGGTGTTTCAGTAATAATGGCTCTGGTGTCTCTTCAGTAAGATTCCTCCAAGATTAATGACTCTGCCCATCTTTTTCAGCACATGTTCCTATGGCCTCATGCTCTGCACACCGGACCCTCAGTGTCACCTGGATGGGCATTGGGGATCATGGACCTCTTGGTCCTTATGTTCTGCCAGCTGTGGAGAAGGAACACAGACTCGGTCTAGGCAATGTGACAGTCCTGCACCTCAACATGGTGGCCATGGCTGTGTAGGGGACCCTGAAGACAAGAGACATTGCCAGGTCCGCAACTGTTCAGGTAAGTACAGCCCCAACTTGGAGTCGATCTTCGCCAGCCTTCACTGAGGATTCTGGTTTGGGATCTTTAGTGTTATTCATTAGTTCTTGTTACTTCACATTTGGGGTCTTTTGGGGTCACTGTTGTGCTTGGTTCTGGTTATAGAATTGAATCCATGGAGTGAGTGGTCCTCATGGTCACCCTGCAGCATGAGCTGTGGGGGAGGAGAGCAGATCCGGGTCCGGGATTGTTGGCATCAGGAATGTGAAGGAAACGCCATGCAGAGCCGGATGTGCAACACCCAAGTGTGTCTAGGTAAAGTAAGGTGTACGAGTATCTATGGGTCAGAAAAGAACCAGATGTGACATTTTTGAACTATGGAATCTGCCGCCAATTCTCGGAGACTTCCTGTAGTCCGTATCTGAGAAGAGGTAGCTGCACACAGTCCGACCTGGAGACACCACTCCTCGTCATTGCAGGGCTGGTGGTAGGAGGCGCTGATTCCAGTACACCTCTATCTACAGACAAATGTCCCCTGCACCCTGTTCATTCCAGTGTAGGTCTCTATAGATCCCTGTTCTCTGTAGGTTCCGGCGACCGTCCTGTCCGTATCACATCGCTGGCTCTTCCGTGTTTTCCGTAGATATCGGCTGTCCTGTAGACCGTCTGTACCGGGAGTGCGGGAAGAATGACAGCTGTCCATACAGTTGTGCTCATCTGACGCAGCAGGTGGAATGCTTCCCGGACGACTGTGAAGAGGGATGTCACTGTCCACTGGGCACCTACTACCACAACGGCTCCTGCGTCACGGTCAGACTCCGTGGTGGCATTTCCACCCTGAAAAATACAATGTCCTCATTTATGCATCACCTGTTCATAGTTCTTGAGATCTTTGCTTGTTGTCAATGGATGTGAAACATTAATATTGGCGTCCGGGGATGACCTCTATCTTGGCCATGTGATGTCCATGTCTTCTAGCGATCTGTAGTCCTTTGTGTCCATCGCATGGTTTGGACAGGGGGAAAGTCCTCCTCTGGTAAGCAGAGAGCTGACACTTGTTCTGTGCCCGGTGTTCTGCTCAGGACTGCCCTTGTCTGGTGACAGAGGAAATTCTCCGTGGACTGAGGAGCAATTTATCTGATGATCTGCTCATCCAGCCGGGAGACGAGCTGCCACCGGGAGCAGAGGTCCACCTGGGCTGCAGCTCATGGTACGGAGGATGATGGCCGCTCAGTGTGCCCTGCTTCTGTTCTCATACATACTATTTCTTCTCCTTACTCTCCTTCTTTTCCTCCATCTTCATCTCCCGTTTCTTCTCCTCCTTCCTTTCCTTCTTCTCTTCATTCTTCACATTTTCCGTCTGCATATCATCTTCTGTTTTCTCCTTCTATTTCTTATTCTGCTTCTTCCTTTTCCTCCTTCTCATTTCTCTCCTTCTTCCCTGCCTCCTTCTTCACACTCTTCCCAATTTCCTTCTGTTTATCCTCTTCTCCATTTTCTCCTTCTTCTGTTTCTTCATTTTCTTCTCTTCTCCTCCTTTTTTCTTCTCCTCCTTCTTCTCCTTATTCAACTTTTTTTTCTCCTTTTCTGTCACATGGAGTTTTTCACAAACGTCACCGTCTGTCATGGTGGCATTGGTCTCTGTTCACACTGCAGGTTCTGACACTCTGCCCGATGCTTTCTCTGGTGTCTGGGACCAAATCAGGCAGGCTCAGGCGTCGACCTGCTGTGTGCTGATTCAGAGGCAGGCTAGCAAGAGTTAATCTTCTAGTCTGCTTGCTCTTATAATCACATGTTCTGAGGAGACCTATCACATCTGCTCCCCTCCTATTTATGCTGGTTGATAAGATCAGGAGTGGACTGGTCAGGAGCAGGGCCCGAAAGGAGACTCGGGCCTCTCCACCATTAGTAGTATCCCTGACGTTAAGGATAGCATAAGGCCCCATAGCTTGATGATCAGCTTAGGAGCCCCAATTCCCCATAGTCATTGTGACGTTTTCTTTCTGCTTCTTTTCCCCATCTTCTTATTTGCTTCTCTTCATCCTTCCTTCCTTCCTTCCCTCCCTTCTTCATCTCCCTCTTCTTCAATCACTTATTCTATTTTTTTTCTCCTCCTACATAATATTCCTTTTCTTCTCCTTCTTTTTCTCCATTTTTTTACCCTTCTTCTCATTCTTCTTTTCCTTCTGCTTCTCTTCTCCATCTCTTCCTTTTTTCTTTTCCTTCCTTTTCACCCTTCACTCATTTTATTTCTATTTTCCTTCTCTTTCTCTTCATTTTTTAATCCACTTTTTTTCCTGTCTTTGTTTTTTCTTCTCCCTCTTCAGCATCTTTTCCATTTTATTTTCTTTCTCCTACTTTTTCTCATTCATCTCTTCTTTTTCTCCTTTTACTACGTCTTTTTCTTCTACCTTTCTCCACCTGATTGTCATTGTTCATCTAATTCCATTTTTTAAATCCTTTTTCTCCTTTTTTTTTCCCACTTCTTTTTCTTCTCAACATTCTCCTACTTCTTCTTCTTCTTCACCACCTTCATTTTTTTTCCCTCTTTCTTTTTCAAGATCGTTTCTTATTTTTCTCCTTCTTTTGTATTCATCTCCTCTTTTTCATTCAGTATCTTCTTCCCCTACTTCTTGACCTTTTTTGTCTCTCCATTGTTCCTCTTCCTCTCCTTACATCTTCTTGTTCCACTCCCTCTCGTCCTTCTTCCTCTTTCTCTACCTTTTCTTCATAGCTGGAGAGGAGAAGGGGTTAATGTCGCGCTGTCGCCAAAGAAGATGAAAAATTGTTGATTAACTAATAATTATTTTATTCCATAGGTCTACACGTTTCGAGGTCTAGGACCTCTTCCTCAGGACCAAAAAATCAACAATACAATTGTTGATTTTTTTTTATTTTTTTTTTTTTTTTGGTCCTGAGAAAAAGGTTCTATACCTCGAAATGCGTAGACCTATGGAATAAAATAATTATTAGTTAATCAACAATTTTTCATCTTCTTTGGCGACAGTGCGGCGTTAACCCCTTCTCCTGTCCAGCTTTGAAGACTTGTCCATGTGGGCCTGTGGCAGCCGCCATTATTTGTATGCTGTCTGACCCTCACATCCACATAAGGTGAGTGTATATCACTACACATTGCCCTTTTATATATCTGGAAAGACCCTATCTGCGCTTTTTTTCCCTAGTCTGTATCTTTCTCTATCTTTGCATTCCTCTCGCTCTAGTCCTTCTTCCTCTCCTTCCAATCTCTTATTCCCTCTGTCTTGTTTCTCTACCTCTCTTTCCATCGTCTTGTTCTCCTCCCTCTTGTCTCTTTCTCTTCTTGCATCTTCTCATTCCTCTTCCTCTCCTGCCATCTTCTTGTTCCTCTTGTTATCCTCCTCTCCTTTCATCTTCTTCTTACCTGTCATGATCCAGGACCGGTATTCCCCGCTCCAGAGTTTCACAGACCCAGCTTGGTCATGTCAGGGGTTAACTCCCATCAGCCTCATTCTGGTTTCAGGAGACACTATATATATGGTCTCTAAACCTGCTTTCCTGTGCCGTTTATAGTTTTGCTCTGTAGCCTGTGACTGGCTCTGTTGAGACTTCCTAGTTTATCTCCTTGTTGTCGTACCCTGGCCTATACCCTCCCCCATTCGTCCATCTGTCCCAGTCCCTGACTTCCCGCTCCTGTCTGTCGTTCTCCTCTATCTTGTCCTTCTTCCTCTCCTTCCATCTTTTTTTTCCCCTCTCTCTCATCCTTCCTTTCATCCAGCTTATCATTCCCATGCCTCTTGTCCTTCTTCCTCTCCTTCCATCTCATTGTTCTCCTCCCTCTTGTCCTTCTTCCTTTCCTTCCATCTCATTGTTCTCCTCCCTCTTGTCCTTCTTCCTCTCCTTCCATCTCATCGTTCTCCTCCCTCTTGTCCTTCTTCCTCTCCTTCCATCTCATTGTTCTCCTCCCTCTTGTCCTTTTTCCTTTCCTTCCATCTCATTGTTCTTCTCACTCTTGTCCTTCTTCCTCTCCTTCCATCTCATTGTTCTCCTCCCTCTTGTCCTTCTTCCTCTCCTTCCATCTCATTGTTCTCCTCCCTCTTGTCCTTCTTCCTCTCCTTCCATCTCATTGTTCTCCTCCCTCTTGTCCTTCTTCCTCTCCTTCCATCTCATCGTTCTCCTCCCTCTTGTCCTTCTTCCTCGCCTTCCATCTCATTGTTCTCTTCCCTCTTGTCCTTCTTCCTCTCCTTCCATCTCATCGTTCTCCTCCCTCTTGTCCTTCTTCCTCTCCTTCCATCTTCTTGTTCTCCTCCCTCTTGTCCTTCTTCCTTTCCTTCCATCTCATTGTTCTTCTCCCTCTTGTCCTTCTTCCTTTCCTTCCATCTTCTTGTTCCCCTCTCTCTTGTCCTTCTTCCTCTCCTTCCATCTCATCGTTCTCCTCCCTCTTGTCCTTCTTCCTCTCCTTCCATCTCATTGTTCTCCTCCCTCTTGTCCTTCTTCCTCTCCTTCCATCTTCTTGTTCCCCTCTCTCTTGTCCTTCTTCCTCTCCTTCCATCTCATCGTTCTCCTCCCTCTTGTCCTTCTTCCTCTCCTTCCATCTCATTGTTCTCCTCCCTCTTGTCCTTCTTCCTCTCCTTCCATCTCATCGTTCTCCTCCCTCTTGTCCTTCTTCCTCTCCTTCCATCTTCTTGTTCCCCTCTCTCTTATCCTTCCTTTCATCCAGTTTATCACTCCCATGCCTCTTGTACTTCTTCCTCTCCTTCCATCTTCTTGATCCCCTACCTCTTGTCCTTTTGCATGTCCTTCTATTATTCAGCCTCTTTATTTTGCCTTTTTCTGCAGCACGTGTGTGAGTGGCCTCATGAACTGCACATTCTCAGCTTGTCCGGTGAACGGAGGCTTCACCCCGTGGACACCTTGGAGCTCCTGCTCAGTTTCCTGTGGAGGACTGGGTAACATGACACGATCACGTCAGTGCACCGACCCTGCCCCGACCAATGGGGGCAATGTCTGTGAGGGGCCCGGGGTGGACATAAAATACTGTCAGACGCCAGAGTGTAGTGGTGAGTGCGGCACACCCTGACCCCTGCAGTCAGACACCCCCATGTATATTACATGTTACCTGCATTTTGTCTTCCAGATATGATAGCACCAACGATGGAGACGACCACGGCATCCACAGGTACCAGCAAAACTGCCACTTTGTAGCCGCCACTGGGTTCACAGTTTGTATGTCTGTAGTAAGGATGGAAAAAATGCTGAGACTTCCCATACTTTATACTGCAGCTCTTCTCCATTAAGACACAGGCCACAAGTCATGAAGGTGTAATTGACAGTATTGTGACATATAGAGCGAGACAGGGTATGAGACAGTCCGCCAAAAAAACTCATCAAGTTGTGGCACAACATATTTCACAAATGTTACTTCTTCTAGTTCCCTCCCTCTTGTTCTTCTTTCTTGTTCCCTCCCTCTTGTTCTTCTCTCTCCTTCCCTCCCTCTTGTTCTTCCTTCTCCTTCCCTCCCTCTTGTTCTTCTTTCTCGTTCCCCCTCTCTTGTTCTTCCTTCTCCTTCCCTCCCTCTTGTTCTTGTCTTTCCCTCCCTCTTGTTCTTTTTCTCGTTCCTTCCCTCTTGTTCTTTTTCTCGTTCCCTCCCTCTTGTTCTTCCTTCTCCTTCCCCCTCTCTTGTTCTTCTTTCTCGTTCCCCCTCTCTTGTTCTTCTTTCTCGTTCCCTCCCTCTTGTTCTTCTTTCTCCTTCCCTCCCTTTTGTTCTTCTTTTTCCTTCCCTCCCTCTTGTTCTTCTTTCTCGTTCCCTCCCTTTTGTTCTTCTTTCTCGTTCCCTCCCTCTTGTTCTTCTTTCCAGTGCCCTCCCTCTTGTTCTTCTTTCTCCTTGCCTCCCTCTTGTTCTTCTTTCCAGTTCCCTGCCTCTTGTTCTTCTTTCTCCTTCCCTCCCTCTTGTTTTTCTCTCTCCTTCCCTCCCTCTTGTTCTTCTCTCTCCTTCCCTCCCTCTTGTTCTTCCTTCTCCTTCCCTCCCTCTTGTTCTTCTTTCTCGTTCCCCCTCTCTTGTTCTTCCTTCCCTCCCTCTTGTTCTTGTCTCTCCTTCCCTCCCTCTTGTTCTTGTCTTTCCCTCCCTCTTGTTCTTTTTCTCGTTCCTTCCCTCTTGTTCTTTTTCTCGTTCCCTCCCTCTTGTTCTTCCTTCTCCTTCCCCCTCTCTTGTTCTTCTTTCTCGTTCCCCCTCTCTTGTTCTTCTTTCTCGTTCCCTCCCTCTTGTTCTTCTTTCTCGTTCCCTCCCTCTTGTTCTTCTTTCTCCTTCCCTTCCTCTTGTTCTTCCTTCTCCTTCCCTCCCTCTTGTTCTTCCTTCTCCTTCCCTCCCTCTTGTTCTTCTTTCTCCTTCCCTCCCTCTTGTTCTTCTTTCTCCTTCCCTCCCTCTTGTTCTTATTTCACGTTCCCTCCCTGTTGTTCTTCCTCCTCCTTCCCTCCGTCTTGTTCTTCTTTCTCCTTCCCTGCCTCTTGTTCTTCTTTCTCCTTCCCTCCCTCTTGTTCTTCTCTCTCCTTCCCTCCCTCTTGTTCTTCTCTCTCCTTCCCTCCCTCTTGTTCTTCTTTCTCCTTCCCTCCCTCTTGTTCTTCTTTCTCGTTCCCCCTCTCTTGTTCTTCTTTCTCCTTCCCTCCCTCTTGTTCTTCTTTCTCCTTCCCTCCCTCTTGTTCTTCTTTCTCGTTCTCTTCCTCTTGTTCTTCTTTCTCGTTCCCCCTCTCTTGTTCTTCTTTCTCCTTCCCTCCCTCTTGTTCTTCCTTCTCCTTCCCTCCCTCTTGTTCTTCCTTCTCCTTCCCTCCCTCTTGTTCTTCTTTCTCGTTCCCCCTCTCTTGTTCTTCTCTCTTTTTCCCTCCCTCTTGTTCTTCTCTCTCCTTCCCTCCCTCTTGTTTTTCTTTCTCCTTCCCTCCCTCTTGTTCTTCTTTCTCCTTCCCTCCCTCTTGTTCTTATTTCACGTTCCCTCCCTCTTGTTCTTCTTTCTCCTTCCCTCCGTCTTGTTCTTCTTTCTCCTTCCCTCGCTCTTGTTCTTCTTTCTCCTTCCCTGCCTCTTGTTCTTCTTTCTCCTTCCCTCCCTCTTGTTCTTCTCTCTCCTTCCCTCCCTCTTGTTCTTCTCTCTCCTTCCCTCCCTCTTGTTCTTCTTTCTCCTTCCCTCCCTCTTGTTCTTCTTTCTCGTTCCCCCTCTCTTGTTCTTCCTTCTCCTTCCCTCCCTCTTGTTCTTCTTTCTCCTTCCCTCCCTCTTGTTCTTCTTTCTCCTTCCCTCCCTCTTGTTCTTCTTTCTCGTTCCGTCTCACTTCTTCTTCTTTCTCGTTCCCTCCCTCTTGTTCTTTTTTCTCCTTCCCTCCCTCTTGTTTTTCTTTCTCGTTCCGTCTCACTTCTTCTTCTTTCTCGTTCCCTCCCTCTTGTTCTTTTTTCTCCTTCCCTCCCTCTTGTTCTTCTCTCTCCTTCCCTCCCTCTTGTTTTTCTTTCTCCTTCCCTCCCTCTTGTTCTTCTTTCTCGTTCCCCCTCTCTTGTTCTTCCTTCTCCTTCCCTCCCTCTTGTTCTTGTCTCTCCTTCCCTCCCTCTTGTTCTTGTCTTTCCCTCCCTCTTGTTCTTTTTCTCGTTCCTTCCCTCTTGTTCTTTTTCTCGTTCCCTCCCTCTTGTTCTTCCTTCTCCTTCCCTCCCTCTTGTTCTTCTTTCTCCTTCCCTCCCTCTTGTTCTTCTTTCTCCTTCCCTCCCTCTTGTTCTTCTTTCTCGTTCTCTTCCTCTTGTTCTTCTTTCTCCTTCCCTCCCTCTTGTTCTTCTTTCTCGTTCCGTCTCACTTCTTCTTCTTTCTCGTTCCCTCCCTCTTGTTCTTCCTTCTCCTTCCCTCCCTCTTGTTCTTCTTTCTCCTTCCCTCCCTCTTGTTCTTCTTTCTCCTTCCCTCCCTCTTGTTCTTCCTTCTCCTTCCCTCCCTCTTGTTCTTCCTTCTCCTTCCCTCCCTCCTTGTTCTTCCTTCTCCTTCCCTTCCTCTTGTTCTTCCTTCTCCTTCCCTCCCTCTTGTTCTTCTTTCTCGTTCCCCCTCTCTTGTTCTTCTCTCTTTTTCCCTCCCTCTTGTTCCTCTCTCTCCTTCCCTCCCTCTTGTTTTTCTTTCTCCTTCCCTCCCTCTTGTTCTTCTTTCTCCTTCCCTCCCTCTTGTTCTTATTTCACGTTCCCTCCCTCTTGTTCTTCTTTCTCCTTCCCTCCGTCTTGTTCTTCTTTCTCCTTCCCTCGCTCTTGTTCTTCTTTCTCCTTCCCTGCCTCTTGTTCTTCTTTCTCCTTCCCTCCCTCTTGTTCTTCTCTCTCCTTCCCTCCCTCTTGTTCTTCTCTCTCCTTCCCTCCCTCTTGTTCTTCTTTCTCCTTCCCTCCCTCTTGTTCTTCTTTCTCGTTCCCCCTCTCTTTTTCTTCTTTCTCCTTCCCTCCCTCTTGTTCTTCTTTCTCCTTCCCTCCCTCTTGTTCTTCTTTCTCCTTCCCTCCCTCTTGTTCTTCTTTCTCGTTCTCTTCCTCTTGTTCTTCTTTCTCGTTCCCCCTCTCTTGTTCTTCTTTCTCCTTCCCTCCCTCTTGTTCTTCTTTCTCCTTCCCTCCGTCTTGTTCTTCCTTCTCCTTCCCTCCCTCTTGTTCTTCTTTCTCCTTCCCTCCCTCTTGTTCTTCTTTCTCCTTCCCTCCCTCTTGTTCTTCTTTCTCGTTCTCTTCCTCTTGTTCTTCTTTCTCCTTCCCTCCCTCTTGTTCTTCTTTCTCGTTCCGTCTCACTTCTTTTTCTTTCTCGTTCCCTCCCTCTTGTTCTTTTTTCTCCTTCCCTCCCTCTTGTTTTTCTTTCTCGTTCCGTCTCACTTCTTCTTCTTTCTCGTTCCCTCCCTCTTGTTCTTTTTTCTCCTTCCCTCCCTCTTGTTCTTCTCTCTCCTTCCCTCCCTCTTGTTTTTCTTTCTCCTTCCCTCCCTCTTGTTCTTCTTTCTCCTTGCCTCCCTCTTGTTCTTCTTTCCAGTTCCCTCCCTCTTGTTCTTCTTTCTCCTTCCCTCCCTCTTGTTCTTCTCTCTCCTTCCCTCCCTCTTGTTCTTCTCTCTCCTTCCCTCCCTCTTGTTCTTCTCTCGTTTCCTCCCTTTTGTTCTTCTTTTTCCTTCCCTCCCTCTTGTTCTTCTTTCTCGTTCCCTCCCTCTTGTTCTTCTTTCCAGTGCCCTCCCTCTTGTTCTTCTCTCTCCTTCCCTCCCTCTTGTTCTTCTCTCTCCTTCCCTCCCTCTTGTTCTTCTTTCCAGTGCCCTCCCTCTTGTTCTTCTCTCTCCTTCCCTCCCTCTTGTTCTTCTCTCTCCTTCCCTCCCTCTTGTTCTTCTTTCTCGTTTCCTCCCTTTTGTTCTTCTTTCTCCTTCCCTCCCTCTTGTTCTTCTTTCTCCTTCCCTCCCTCTTGTTCTTCTTTCCAGTGCCCTCCCTCTTGTTCTTCTTTCTCCTTGCCTCCCTCTTGTTCTTCTTTCTCCTTCCCTCCCTTTTGTTCTTCTTTTTCCTTCCCTCCCTCTTGTTCTTCTCTCGTTTCCTCCCTTTTGTTCTTTTTCCTCGTTCCCTCCCTCTTGTTCTTCTTTCCAGTGCCCTCCCTCTTGTTCTTCTTTCTCCTTGCCTCCCTCTTGTTTTTCTCTCTCCTTCCCTCCCTCTTGTTCTTCTCTCTCCTTCCCTCCTTCTTGTTCTTCTCTCGTTTCCTCCCTCTTGTTCTTCTCTCGTTTCCTCCCTTTTGTTCTTCTTTCTCGTTCCCTCCCTCTTGTTCTTCTTTCCAGTGCCCTCCCTCTTGTTCTTCTTTCTCCTTCCCTCCCTCTTGTTCTTCTCTCTCCTTCCCTCCCTCTTGTTCTTCTCTCGTTTCCTCCCTTTTGTTCTTCTTTTTCCTTCCCTCCCTCTTGTTCTTCTTTCTCGTTCCCTCCCTCTTGTTCTTCTTTCTCTTTCCCTCCCTCTTGTTCTTCTCTCTCCTTCCCTCCCTCTTGTTCTTCTCTCTCCTTCCCTCCCTCTTGTCCTTCTTTTTCCTTCCCTCCCTCTTGTTCTTCTTTCTCGTTCCCTCCCTCTTGTTCTTCTTCTTTCTCCTTGCCTCCCTCTTGTTCTTCTTTCTCCTTCCCCCTCTCTTGTTCTTCTTTCTCTTTCCCTCCCTCTTGTACTTCTTCCTCTCCATCTAGGACTCAGCCAAGTCCCTGGAGAAGCTCATTGTCAGTGAATTATTTGAATGCTCTGATCCTATGTAGGCCGTGGGGAGGAGCTGAGTGTCTGGTCGTTGTGGACGCCATGTTCTAAGAGCTGCTCGGATATCCACTATCCTGCAGTGAAAACCCGCTCCCGATACTGCCCCCGAGGAAGCAACTGTACAGGAGAGACGTACCAGGAGGATGTGTGTAACCTGCCCCAATGTACCGGTAATTCCTCCCTGATCCCCAGCCCAGGAGTGTCCTCCAGTCACCTCCAGAGCTGCAGACACTATTCTGCTTTTACATCGTGTCTTATCCAGTCATGTCCAGATATTCGCTTATTATTCTGCTGTTCCATAATCTGCAGCTCTGGATGTGAGTGAAGTGGCAGTTTGCTTGTCTCCCGATGTCAGGTCCGGACTCTCCCCTCTGTGACTCGGAGGACTGTTGGGGCAGGAACTGTTCGTGGAACCCCTGGTCGGAATGGGGTGAGTGTTCTCGATCTTGTGGTGTCGGACAGCAGAGACGTTTCCGTACATACAACCCCCCGGGAGACAGAGGCCTGTGGTGCGAGGACGTCCTCACCGGACATATGGAGCGGCGCTTCTGTAACCTGCAGGCCTGCAAAGGTAAGAGCTGTAAGGGAAATACACTCCTTCTACACCATTGGAGCTTCAAATTAGTAAGATTTGTTTTACGAGTGCTTGGGAAATTAATACAACACACATGCTTTGTGGTGTACTGAAAGTTTCTGCTTTATTACATCATGGGACCAGTGTATATAGTATCCCAAACAAAGAAATAACTCCTCAGAACTATGCACCAATAAGAGCGGCAGGGGTGTGTAGAAAAGTGAAACTTCCCGCCCATCAGTGTAAACTGAGCCCTATGATATCATTCAGTTATAAGACAAGATGGAAACTATAAGAACAAAATGGATTGTATCCTCTCACAATCCCCCTTTTGTGACTAATTATGAGTATATCAGGAGGTATATAGGAGCGCGCTACCTGAGTCGTCGGGAATTTCCTACCTGCTTCACCCCAGTTCCCTACCTGGATACCCATAATTATATCACAACACTAATGGATCTTTTCTTGTCTCGTTTCCATCTCCTACGACCAGGAGATATTTGACTGGATTTCCCTTACTCATGGACCTGATACATACACTGACACGCAAGACAATCCCAGTTATATACATGTGTGTGTTATCCATGAAAATCACCCACTTTAACCCTTAAACTAATTGGTTAGTTCAGGACAGAGAATGTTTCTCCCACCATGAGACCTTGTTTGTGTCGTGTTCCTGTAACCATTGTTCCCTTATTTTGGCTATTTCCCGTCTATATGCCCCAATCTGAAGATATACCATAAGGTCCTATATGAGATAGTCCAGCACTATGTGTGTTGTGACCCTCATTCTGCGGCTGCTGTGTATCCAGATGGTTTTTTGTCAAGCTTCTCGGTAGTTTCGTGTGGTTAGAAGGTGGATCGGCCCATCTGATCTTGGCTCATGGCTCTTTCTCACTTGTCTTTTTAGGATCTAGTCTCCTGGCTTGAGACAACGTACTACTGGCTCTGATTAAGGCTCTGTAATTGGAGAATACACCTGTTTATCACCCTATTTAGTCAATCATATAAGGCTCATACATCACTGGTCACTATATCCTGCTGTATGTGAAGTATCTGTGGGAAATATAATCATGTTCTCGGTGCTAAACTAAAAATATCTTATATAGAGACCGATTTATTAAAAACAGAATGCAAAATATGCATTCGGTCCACGACTTGCCAGTTTCCACCTTTTCACCTTCTGTATTTTTACCTTGACTGTCCCATTCAGCCTTTCCATCTCCGTATAAAATATGCACTTTTACCACTTACGGAAACCCATTTTTACATACCACCTCCATCATGTGCTTTTCAGCAATAATGTCGTTTTCTGCACGGGAATGCCTCACATCAAGCCTGGAAAAAATGTCCACAACATGCCCAAACTTATGTAAACCTACTCATGGTATACGGATGTAATCAGTCTGCAATCTCTGAAATGGGTAGAGTGGATGAGGGGTGTTTCTGTGGGATCTTTACAGGTTTTCCTACCTTGTTTTGGGCACACGTCTTACAAGACTGGGTGTGTCTGGCCACCTGGGTACTGAACCTTGGTGCCTTGTCTAACAAAGCACACACTGATAACTGTCTTTCACAGATGTGTTAGTCGATGGATTACCTTGGCCATCATTGAGTAGAGCGCTCATGGCAGAGAAAGCTTACCGCCCCTTATCCACAGACTTTCCTCAGTCAGCTGGCTCCCTTGTCTCACACTCTATTCCATATTGAATTGCTTGTTCCTGTTGGGATTTAAGAACATCAGGATTGACAGGTGCCATGGAAGTGACAGGTGCCACTGAGGTGCTTGTCTGTATCGGTAAAAGATTCTCAACTCTAGGCCTTTTTTTGCTGCTTCCTTGTCGGCTGCATCTGTGCGAGCATCTCCTCTGGCTCCATCATTGCCAGCTCAGGTGTGAGCTTTATCTTCACTATACTAGGCTCATTTGATAACAGGAGAGCCTCAATCAGGGCTTATATGCTCTCTGTGGTCTTTATAGATTTATCATGTGACATTGGGAAAGATCTACCGCCTACATACACATTTGACTATCTTTCCCTTTTCCGCTCTACATGCCTCAGAGAGGGAATCTTCATCTCTGCCTCCTGTACCGATAGGAGGGGGGAGTGGTTTAACTTTTTATTCTGATCCATCTATGGAAAAAAACCTACAAAAATGCGTTAGATCATTACATAACATTAGCTCTGACAGTTAGTGGTCATCTGTACTCTACATGGCTGAAAGCACTACATAAGTAACATAGGTCAAGATTTTCCTATTTTTCACTTTCTCATTTAGCGGACATGTTTCTTACTAATCCCGGAAATATGACTGTTGTGGGGAAAGAGCCAGTTTCAGGGTCTCTCTAGTATGCTTGTCTGCTGCACCCTCCACTGTTGGAGAATATAATAGGTGACATACATTTGTCCCCCCTTTTTGAATTCAGTATCCTCTTTATAGCTGGATTCAAAACTGTGTATTATTTGAGTTCCCCTATTATGGCATGAGGAAAGGCACATTGCATCTAAATTATCATTTAGTCTATAATATATATATATATATATATATATATATATATATATATATATATATATATATATATATATATACAGTGCCTACAAGTAGTCTTCAACCCCCTGCAGATTTAGCAGGTTTGATAAGATGCAAATAAGTTAGAGCCTGCAAACTTCAAACAAGAGCAGGATTTATTAACAGATGCATAAATCTTACAAACCAACAAGTTATGTTGCTCAGTTAAATTTTAATACATTTTCAACATAAAAGTGTGGGTCAATTATTATTCAACCCCTAGGTTTAATATTTTGTGGAATAACCCTTGTTTGCAATTACAGCTAATAATCGTCTTTTATAAGACCTGATCAGGCCGGCACAGGTCTCTGGAGTTATCTTGGCCCACTCCTCCATGCAGATCTTCTCCAAGTTATCTAGGTTCTTTGGGTGTCTCATGTGGACTTTAATCTTGAGCTCCTTCCACAAGTTTTCAATTGGGTTAAGGTCAGGAGACTGACTAGGCCACTGCAACACCTTGATTTTTTTCCCTCTTGAACCAGGCCTTGGTTTTCTTGGCTGTGTGCTTTGGGTCGTTGTCTTGTTGGAAGATGAAATGACAACCCATCTTAAGATCCTTGATGGAGGAGCGGAGGTTCTTGGCCAAAATCTCCAGGTAGGCCGTGCTATCCATCTTCCCATGGATGCGGACCAGATGGCGAGGCCCCTTGGCTGAGAAACAGCCACACAGCATGATGCTGCCACCACCATGCTTGACTGTAGGGATGGTATTCTTGGGGTCGTATGCAGTGCCATCCAGTCTCCAAACGTCACGTGTGTGGTTGGCACCAAAGATCTCGATCTTGGTCTCATCAGACCAGAGAACCTTGAACCAGTCTGTCTCAGAGTCCTCCAAGTGATCATGAGCAAACTGTAAACGAGCCTTGACATGACGCTTTGAAAGTAAAGGTACCTTACGGGCTCGTCTGGAACGGAGACCATTGCGGTGGAGTATGTTACTTATGGTATTGACTGAAACCAACGTCCCCACTGCCATGAGATCTTCCCGGAGCTCCTTCCTTGTTGTCCTTGGGTTAGCCTTGACTCTTCGGACAAGCCTGGCCTCGGCACGGGTGGAAACTTTCAAAGGCTGTCCAGGACGTGGAAGGCTAACAGTAGTTCCATAAGCCTTCCACTTCCGGATGATGCTCCCAACAGTGGAGACAGGCAGGCCCAACTCCTTGGAAAGGGTTTTGTACCCCTTGCCAGCCTTGTGACCCTCCATGATCTTGTCTCTGATGGCCTTGGAATGCTCCTTTGTCTTTCCCATGTTGACCAAGTATGAGTGCTGTTCACAAGTTTGGGGAGGGTCTTAATTAGTCAGAAAAGGCTGGAAAAAGAGATAATTAATCCAAACATGTGAAGCTCATTGTTCTTTGTGCCTGAAATACTTCTTAATACTTTAGGGGAACCAAACAGAATTCTTGTGGTTTATTTAATCGTATGAACGTATATCTTACCATCATATAAAAATAAACACCAGACAATAGACAGTGATTGAAAAATATCAAAAGGATAAAAATCAAATTTGAATATCAAGATTTTCTATATATGCAATAGCGTTATCATTTACAATATAGAAATCCTTCTTGTCACCATGGTAGGATCTCAGGGGGCACTCCTCAGCAATGTGTTGGATAGTTTGACGATCTGCTCCACAGTCACAGGTCGGAGAGTCAGATTTTCCCCACTTATACATAAAATCTGCACAGACGCCAAAGTTTGTTCTGATACGATTTAGAGTAACCCATGTTTTCCTTGGTAGATTGAAGCCTGGTGGAGGGTTTTGTAAATTAGGGAACATTTGGGGATCACCTTCTACTACATTGACCCAAAGTTCTCGCCATTTCTCCTCTAAATTGAAGTTTTGTTCATGCAAGGTGATTGCAGTTCGGATGGGTGGATGTCTTGATTTCAATCGTTGTATTGTAACATCTCTGATATTTTGGTGTATTGGAAGTTTTTCATTATTCACTACTTTAGTGTACTCTTTAAGTAGAAGCTTTTGTCTTCTTAGATTTGCGGGTGCGATATGACTCAGCACAGGTAACCAGTGAACAGGTGTAGGTCTAATAGCACCAGATATTATACGCAAAGAGTTGTTCAGCTGAGTGTCAATTAAGTTTACATGACAGCTATTTAACCATGCTGGAGCACAGTATTCTGCAGCAGAGTACACCAGGGCAAGAGTAGATGTTCTCAAAACAGATGTTGCCGAGCCCCATGAGGATCCACAAAGTTTCTGAATAATATTATTACGTGCTTTCAGTTTCTGTGCCAATTTATCCAGATGGGATTTAAAAGTTAGACTTCTATCAAGGGTTACACCTAAGTACTTAGGATTGAAATTGTGTTTAACAGATTGGCCTTCAAATTGTACTTTAAGTTCAGTCTTGGCACTTGCATTGTGTAAATGAAAGCAACAAACTTCCATTTTTGAAGGGTTAGGTTTTAATCTCCATTGTCGGAAGTACTTTCCCATTACACTAAGATCTTTTGTAAGAACGTCCTCTGCTTCCTCCATTGTTTTGCTTACCATAGCAAGTGCCCAGTCATCGGCATATCCAAATTTCCGTGACACTGTTTTAGGAATATCAGCTAGGTACAGGGCAAACAGGAGAGGTGCCAGCACTGATCCCTGGGCCAGTCCGTTGTTTAAAGATTTCTTACAACTGGTTGAATCGCCCATAATAAGATGAAAAGTTCGATTTGCAATCATATTGTTCAAGAGGTACATCATTTTCTTACATGGAATCACCTTCAGAAATTTATATAAAAGTCCTTCCCTCCACACAGTATCATATGCAGCAGAGAGATCGATAAACGCCACTGAAGCTTTCTTGTTCTTCTGAAATTCAGCTTCAATGAGAGTTGTCAAAGCTAAGACTTGGTCACTACAGTTTCGAGCAGGTCTGAAGCCGGCTTGCTCTATAGGTATTGAGTCGAAAATCTTTAGACTGATCTTGTTATATATTAAGCGTTCTAAGAGCTTATATAAGCAACTCAACAAGGCAATGGGTCTATAGCTTGATGGATTATCTTCAGGCTTCCCAGGTTTTAACAATGCAATTATTTTGGCATGTTTTAATTTACTAGGGACTTGAGCATTCTCCATAATATCTGAGAAGAACTTTGCCATCCATTTTTTCGCATAAGGTCCACAGTTTTTGAGAAATTCAGGATGGATCCCATCAGAGCCGGGAGCTTTGTTAATTTTAGTTTCAGCAAGGGCAATTTCAATGTCACAGGTTGTAAAAGCACGTGAGTATTCTTCAGATGGCGCCACTGATGATTTTAGTAGCTTAAACTTACTTTTAACTTCTATGGTGTGAGCTCGGTCTTTTGGGCTTCTTGATATGTTCACAATATGTGCTGCAATTTGATTTGAAGTTATAGAATTCGTTTTGTGTTTTACTTTACGATTTCCTTCTAGTTTTCTTAAAAGAGACCATGCTTTTCTGCTGGACCTTTTAAAGTCCAAATTCTCAACTGTTTCCATCCATTTAATACAACGTGCTGCATTCAGTTTGTTCAACAATTCCTCACCAATTTCCCCATCTTCACTCTCAAGAAATTGTCTGTACAGTTGTTCACATTCATCAGACCATCCTGGGATATATTCTTTGCGAAAGCCACGTGGTATTGATTTCTTTGCAGCTGTAATAACTGCTTTACAAAACCGTTCATAGTTTTTACTGATTGGTGGTATCCATCCGATACACTTATCAAGATGATCTGCAAACTTCTTCCAGTTGGCTTTGGCAAGGTTCCATCGAGGACGCGGATACGATGTTACAAGAGGAATAGATACTCCAATGGTGATGATGACAGGGCGATGCTGGCTACGAGGGAAATGTTTGACAACACATCGAGATGTAGACAAAGGTTGATTGTTTCTATTGCGTGAGACAAAACATAAGTCAGGATTGTATCCTCTCTGCCAGGCTGCTGACTGGAAAGTTGAAAAGTCCTTTGCATCAAAAACGAGGAATATATTATGCGCTTCAGACCAGTTTACTAGATACTCGCCATTGTCATCGTTGCTAGCATATTGCCAAAGCTCGTGGTGGCTATTAAAATCTCCTATGTATACAGTAGGGTGTGGGTGAACATGAATGACTTCTGTGGGCCATTGTACTGCAGGAGGCTTGTAAATATTAACAATTGTGATATCGCCAACTTTGCTCACAACTTCATGGATGTCATTTTCAACAGATGTAGATACAAGCATTGTGTTTTCAATGTTACTTTTCACATATGTGGCTACACCGTAATGAGAGTCATATGTAGCACCACTTAGATCAAAGCCATAGATGGAGCCACGAACTAGGAGTTGATCTTCATTTTCAACATGCATTCTTGTGGTTTGAGGGGTTGAATAATAAATGACCCTCTGAATAAACTTTTCACAATTTAAAAAAAAAATAAAAAAAGAAATAACATTCTTTTTTGCTGCATTTCACACTTCCAGGCTGATCTACAGTCCAAATGTCACAATGCCAAGTTAATTCCGAATGTGTAAACCTGCTAAATCTGCAGGGGGTTGAATACTACTTGTAGGCACTGTGTATATATTATATATATATATATATATATATATATATATATATATATATATATATATATATATATATATATATATATATATATATATATATATATATATATATAATATAGCACTATGTATACTGTAAACTATATCTGTGAAGGGAGAAAAACAAAATAAAATACTGTCAATCTATGAGTAGAGGCACAAAATAAAAATGTATTTTCTAAGTAAATCACCATAAAATGCTTTGATGATTTTTTTTTTCTGCAAAGTTAATGTAATCATTGGGGTAGGATCAGTAAAATAAAAACAAATTATTGGTAATTTATTTTGTCAATTCCTTAATTCTCACAGTTGAACAGACAATAAGACCTTGCTCTACAAGTTTGGAGGGGTGGCATTCCAATCTTATCTCTTCCAGAGTGGTGTTACGTCACCACCGGAGTCCGCTCCATCGACTTCTTCTCCGATCACCAGGCGACGCCCTGTTCCTGCCGTGGATGGTGATGGGAGAGGAGTCGATGCCAGCGGCGCCGGTGGGTGCAGGCTCCGTTCATCCACTGGTCTGGGTTTCCTGGGGATCTGCAGTGCCAATGGCTGACTGTAGGTGGCGGGTGTCTCCCAGCTGAGGTACCATCATTCAGCTACAGCCTATGGGAAGACACCACGCCCTTTTTAATTCCTCTCCTGTCTGCTGACTTCTGCCAGAGATAGTTCTGAGAATTCTGGCTCCTGTTTCGTCCTGTGATTTCGTGTGCTGACTTCTGCGTGTTTTCTGACTACCCTTCTGCCTGCTGTTTTTTTACCTCGCTGCCTGATCCGGATTTGACCACTGCTTGTTTTCTGATTACATCCTTGTCTGCCGATTCTGTCCCTGTTCTGCTATTCCTGGTTTGACCCTGCCTGACGACTACTCTCATCGGACTGCAGCCTTCCACAGGTAGTGATCTCCAGGGCCCTGTGTAATTCCAAATCCCTGTATAGGGGTTAAAGGGTTTCAGGGTTCTGGGGGTCCTGCTTGGCGAGTGGCTTCCCTCTAGTCTGTCCATTACAGCCCGTCTGAGTCTGTGGATCCAGGCAGGCGTTACAGGTGGTTGTTTTCCTACTAGAAGTAGAGTTAAAAATCCTCATCTTCCCTTGTTCAAAGTTGGAGTAAAGTCCTGCTCCTCTTCCCTCCTCCCTTTTTGGGCAGAGTTAAAAAAACAAAATGTATCTGTTTTAAGTTTGGAGCAGCTTCTGCCCCTCCCCTCAGCCAAATACCAAAGGGGGTTTTGTATCTTTTCTCTTCAAAATACATCTCTGTTGGATCTATTTAATTCTCTTACAAATGAATGAAATAGCTTCTATCATCTCTTTGGGGTACGTCCTTTAAGATTTTTGGATTGTTCCCCCTATTCTTTCAGATATGATGCTGCAGGACTTTAAAATACTGATCATTTTATTTGGGCAGTTACACATTGCTATTTTGTATTTACCAATTCTTCAAGGTTTTCACTTATTTATATCAGACTTGCGTTTATTGGATGTCTGATTAAGCGAATATACTATTTAAATGTTTTAGTCGTTAATGTAAGGAAAAGCCCAAAAAAAGTTTATAGGGGGTGGAATTTCAACTTTGAAAGATAGAACTATTGACAGGGGCCTGGCTAAGCTGGCGGTTTGCTGGGAGTGTCTGCATTACTATGCAGTTATGTGCTTTGCTATTTGCTACTATTCTATGAACGCCTACATTTATGCATGATTCGTATGAAGCATACAACAAAGGATCCACCCTTCAGGGATTCAAAATCACAAAGAGATCTTAAATTTAAAACTTCCTATAGTCTCACCAAGCTGAAAGAATCCCAAAAATCTCAGACTATCAGAAAGTGCTTTAACATAGTAAGCCCAGCAGAATTACTTGTTCATCTAGCAGTCAGGTTTTGTTTTTCCTTCCTTTGCAGCTGCCCAGGATCTGCCTAGATCCCACCCTATAGATATGGGGGCAGTGGTGTCTGTCTCTGCTCCGGCTACTCTTTTTGTTAGAATAATCATTGATCAGACCATTTTAGAGACTGAACTTGGGTATTGATCACTCCACAATCTGATCATAGATTCTGTACGATACATAATACACACGGCTATCGTACTGGTCCATTTATCAAAACATTTATACAATATATAATTTTGTCTACAAACCTTTGAACAGCAGCCCAAGCTCTAGCCACTCTGTAACTCCCTGTATGGATCACCCATCTTCTGTCTATTTCAACAGGTACACCAAAAAGATTCAGAGAGTCAAAACCAGCGAGGACTTCTACCTTTCGCTATGGCCCTTCTCTTTGTCTTTTTACATACCTGACCATTTGGTCACAGAAATACCGCCAACCGCCACGGCTGGTGGTCGGAACCATATGGGTTTCCTTTTGGCTATAGCATGCTACTGTCAGCATTCATCAACATCAATACAATCCACCAGTGTTACAATCCAACCCCACAGATCAATGACCAGTACAATGCTAAATCCACATTTACACGCTGATCACATCCCATGCACACAGTTCACAAAGGCATAGGTAACTTTCTCAGTTCTTGGACCAGACTATTTAATACAAAATAACTCACCTGGATGAAAACTAGATCAAACTCTCATGAAAGTAAGGCAAGTGTAAGAATTAAGCTTCTTACCTTATGCTGCAGCTATAAGCATTACTATTCCCAGAGGACTGATTCTCACTCGAGATCCAGATGGCATAATGTCTGTCTCTCTCCCTGTTGAGGCACCATGTTTGTGAGTGACGTACACTCCTTCTATGCCATTGAAACTCCAAATTAGTAAGATTTTGTTTTACGAGCGCTCGGGAAATCATTGCAGCACACGCTTTGTGGTGTACTGAAAGTTTTTTGCTTTATTACATCATGTGACCAGTTTATATAGTATCTCAAAGAAAGCAATAACTCCTCAGAACTGTGCACCAATAGGAGTTGCAGGGATATATAGATATGTGAAACTTCCCCGCCCATCAGTGTTAGCTGAGCCCTTTGATATTCAGTTATAAGACACGATGGTTTCTATAAGAACAAAATGGATTGTATTTTCTCACAGAGCAAAGAAATGTGTGGTGGTGGTGGCAGTAGTAATGATGGGGGAGGTGTCAGTGATGATGGGGCAATGATAATGGGGAGGTGGTAGTGATGAAGGGGCAGTGATGATGGGGGAGGTGGCAGTGATGATGGGGCAGGTGGCAGTGATGATGGTGTTAGTGACGGTGGTGGCAGTGATGATGATGGTGGCAGTGATGGTGATGGCAGTAATGATGGGGGTGGCAGTGATGATGACGATGATGGGAGTGGTGGTATCAGTGATGATGGGGGTTGTGGCTTAGATGATGGGATGGTGGCAGTGATGATAGTGATGGTGGCAGCAATGGTGGTGGCAGTCATGGTGGTGGTAGCTATGGTGTCAGTGATGATAGGAGTGGTGGCAGTGATGATGATGATGGTGGTGGCAGTGATGATGATGATGATGGTAGTTGACGGTGGTGGCAGTGATGATGATGGTGGTGGCAGTGATGATGATGACAGGTGTGGCAGTGATGATGATGATGACAGTTGTGGCAGTGATGATGATGGTGGTGGCAGTGATGATGATGACAGTTGTGGCAGTGATGATGATGATGACAGTTGTGGCAGTGATGATGATGATGGTGGTGGCAGTGATGATGATGACAGTTGTGGCAGTGATGATGATGGTGGTAATGATGGTGGTGGCAGTGATGATGATTACAGTTGTGGCAGTGATAATGATGACAGTGGTGGCAGTGAATGATGATGGTAGTAATGATGGTGGTGGCAGTGATGATGATGATGATAATGACGGTGGTGGCAGTGATAATGATGACGGTGGTGGCAGTAATGATGATGGTGGTAATTGACGGTGGTGGCATTCATGATGATGAGTTGTGGCAGGGATGATGGGAGTGGTAGTATCAGTGATGATGGGGGTTGTGGCTTGGATGGTGGCAGTGATGATAGTGATGGTGGCAGCGATGGTGGTGGTAGCTATGGTGGTGGCAGTGATGATGGTGGCAGTGATGATAGGAGTGGTGGCAGTGATGATGATGATGGTGGTGGCAGTGATGATAATGGTAATGACGGTGGAGGCAGTGATGATGATGACGGTCGTGGCAGTGGTGATGAAGGTGACATTCTTGGACTCTCTGCCCTCTTCTCCCCGTGTCCCTTTAGTTAATGGCATCTGGTCTAAGTGGAGCCCGTGGTCGTGGTGTGACCGCTCATGTGGTGGAGGGAGGTCCGTGAGGAGCAGGTCCTGTACCAGCCCACCACCAAAGAACGGAGGAAAGGATTGCACCGGAGAGAAGTACCAAGCACGGCTCTGTAACCCCCGGCCTTGTGGTAAGAGAGACAGGGACAGCGGGTGCCCAGCGCCTCGTCTGCACCGATACATTGCAGCTAATCAGGGCTGGTTCCCCCTCACTGACAGCAGGGATGGTGCAGATCAGAGCGTGAGTTCCAGGCTGATGGAGGATTATTAACATGGGACTGCACGGACCTTCTATGATGAAACCCCTGATGCCTCTTCCCCCTCTTGTGTCCCCCTTGTAGCGGATAGCTGCCCCCCGGGTATGGAGCAGGTGGAGTGCGCTAATCATTGCCCCCGTCGTTGTGCAGATCTTCAGCAGGGGATTGTGTGTCTGGACGCAGAGTGGTGTGAGCCGGGGTGCCGCTGCCCCTCAGGTCAGTCTCCCTCTGGTGGTGGGCTCTGGTTCGAACGGTGGTGGTGGGCAGTGGTGGCAAGCGTTGGTGGTGGTATGCAGCAGTGGTAGTGGTTGGTGGTGGCGGTCAAGGCGATGCTCACCCTCTCCTTATGTTTTCAGGGTCACTCGAGCAGGACGGTCAGTGTGTCCCCCTCAGCCAGTGTGAGTGCACCGACAGCCGGGGGCAGAGCTGGACCCCCCAAAGCTTCATACAGGACGACTGCAACAACTGCACCTGTACGGAAGGCCGACTGCAGTGCAGCACAGACCCCTGCGCCCACCCCCACTGTGCCTGGAGTCAGTGGTCCGCCTGGTCCCAGTGCTCCACCACCTGCAGAACAGGCAGCCAGGCACGCTTCAGGTGACTCCCAAAGTGTGCCCTGTAAATACCATCACCAGCTATGAAGCCCCCCAACACTGGCAGCCACAGTACCCCCCAACACTGCCGGCCACAGTACCCCCCAAACACTGCCGGCCACAGTGTCCCCTAGCTGCAGGCCACAGTACCCTCCGACACTGTCAGCTCTAGTGTCCCATGAGCCATTGCCTCACCTTGCAGTGGACTCCAAGCACACGAGGCCCTATTATTGACCTCAAGTCTAAGTATCAACCTCACAGCTGCGTCACAGAGCGCACAGCTGCAGATTGTCGCTGCCTCCTGACAGCATCACACACTTTTCCGGGACTCTCCGGCAGCTGCAGCCCCATGATGAGACCTGCACTCACTGTCACCCTGTTGTTGTGTTTTTGATAGATCTCCCATAACTGAGTCCAGCAGAAGTCACTGTCCTCCTCCAGAGCAGCAATCTCGCCCCTGTCACCTGGAGATGTGCCCCTCGCTGTGCCCGCACAATGGCTCGGAGTGGAATGTGGGCGACATGTGGCTGGTGGGAGAATGTCAGCAGTGGTCAGTATCTGCAGCCAGTCGTATCTGCTGGTCATCTCCTGGTATATCACTCACCATCGGTGTTTTATCCCCCAGTATCTGCACCCCGGAGGGCAATTACTGTCAGGACATCGAGTGCAGTGGTAAGGCCTCCTCAGAACATGTCTGCACTGCAGGGATAGAACTTCTCCATCCACTACAAGCTGATTTATCTATACCAGGAACCTCAGGGGCGGAGTCTATCTCCTCTAAACCACACGCACAATTACCACATACCTACACAATGCAGAGCAGTGTGTCAGCCTGGACCCCCAGAGACATCACCCCCCAATATATAGCCAGCAGTCCAGACCCCAGAGACACCACACCCCCAATATAGAGCCAGCAGGCGGACCCCAGAGACACCACACCCCCAATATAGAGCCAGCAGGCGGACCCCAGAGACACCACACCCCCAATGTAGAGCCAGCAGGCTGAACCCCAGAGACACCACACCCGCAATATATAGCCAGCAGTCCAGACCCCAGAGACACCACACCCCCTAATATAGAGCCAGCAGGCGGACCCCAGAGACACCACACCCCCAATATAGAGCCATCAGGTGGACCCCAGAGACACCACACCCCCTAATATAGAGCCAGCAGGCGGACCCCAGAGACACCACACCCCCAATATAGAGCCAGCAGGCGGACCCCAGAGACACCACACCCCCAATATAGAGCCAGCAGGTGGACCCCAGAGACACCACACCCCCTAATATAGAGCCAGCAGGCGGACCCCAGAGACACCACACCCCCAATATAGAGCCAGCAGGCGGACCCCAGAGACACCACACCCACAATATAGAGCCAGCAGGCTGAACTCCAGAGACACCACACCCCCAATATAGAGCCAGCAGGCTGAACTCCAGAGACACCACACCCCCAATATAGAGCCAGCAGGCTGAACTCCAGAGACACCACACCCCCAATATAGAACCAGCAGGTTGAACCCCAGAGACACCACACCCCCTAATATAGAGCCAGCAGGTTGAACCCCAGAGACACCACACCCCCTAATATAGAGCCAGCAGGCCGGACCCCCAGAGACACCACACCCCCTAATATAGAGCCAGCAGGCCGGACCCCCAGAGACACCACACCCACAATATAGAGCCAGCAGTCCAGACCTCAGAGACACCACACCCACAATATAGAGCCAGCAGGCGGACCCCAGAGACACCACACCCCCAATATATAGCCAGCAGTCCAGACCCCCAGAGATATCACACCCCCTAATATAGAGCCAGCAGGCCGGACCCCCAGAGACACCACACCCCCAATATAGAACCAGCAGGCTGAACCCCAGAGACATCACACCCCCAATATATAACCAGCAGGCAGACCCCCAGAGATATCACACCCCCTAATATAGAGCCAGCAGGCCAGACCCCAGAGACACCACACCCCCAATATATAGCCAGCAGTCCAGACCCCCAGAGATATCACACCCCCTAATATAGAGCCAGCAGGCCGGACCCCCAGAGACACCACACCCCCAATATAGAACCAGCAGGCTGAACCCCAGAGAAATCACACCCCCAATATAGAGCCAGCAGGCCAGACCCCAGAGACACCACACCCCCAATATAGAACCAGCAGGCGGCCCCCAGAGACACCACACCCCCAATATAGAACCAGCAGGCGGACCCCCAGAGACACCACACCCCCAATATAGAACCAGCAGGCGGACCCCCAGAGACATCACACCCCAATATAGAACCAGCAGGCGGACCACAGAGACACCACACCCCCTAATATAGAGCCAGCAGGCGGACCCCAGAGACACCACACCCCCAATATAGAACCAGCAGGCGGCCCCCAGAGACACCACACCCCCAATATAGAACCAGCAGGCGGACCCCCAGAGACACCACACCCCCAATATAGAACCAGCAGGCGGACCCCCAGAGACATCACACCCCAATATAGAACCAGCAGGCGGACCACAGAGACACCACACCCCCAATATAGAACCAGCAGGCGGCCTCCAGAGACACCACACCCCCAATATAGAACCAGCAGGCGGCCTCCAGAGACACCACACCCCCAATATAGAGCCAGCAGGCTGAACTCCAGAGACATCACACCCCAATATAGAACCAGCAGGCCGGATCCCAGAGACACCACACCCCCAATATAGAGCCAGCAGGCTGAACCCCAGAGACACCACACCCCCAATATAGAGCCAGCAGGCGGCTTCCAGAGACACCACACCCCCAATATAGAACCAGCAGGCGGCCTCCAGAGACACCACACCCCCAATATAGAGCCAGCAGGCGGACCCCAGAGACACCACACCCCCAATATAGAACCAACAGGTGGACCCCCAGAGACACCACACATCCAATATAGAACCAGCAGGCCGGATCCCAGAGACACCACACCCCCAATATAGAACCAGCAGGCGGACCCCCAGAGACACCACACCCCCAATATAGAACCAGCAGGCGGCCCCCAGAGACACCACACCCCCAATATAGAACCAGCAGGCGGCCTCCAGAGACATCACACCCCAATATAGAACCAGCAGGCCGGATCCCAGAGACACCACACCCCCAATATAGAGCCAGCAGGCTGAACCCCAGAGACACCACACCCCCAATATAGAGCCAGCAGGCGGCCTCCAGAGACACCACACCCCCAATATAGAACCAGCAGGCGGCCTCCAGAGACACCACACCCCCAATATAGAGCCAGCAGGCGGACCCCAGAGACACCACACCCCCAATATAGAACCAACAGGTGGACCCCCAGAGACACCACACCCCCAATATAGAACCAGCAGGCCGGATCCCAGAGACACCACACCCCCAATATAGAACCAGCAGGCGGACCCCCAGAGACACCACACCCCCAATATAGAACCAGCAGGCGGCCCCCAGAGACACCACACCCCCAATATAGAACCAGCAGGCGGACCCCCAGAGACACCACACCACCAATATAGAACCAGCAGGCGGCCCCCAGAGACACCACACCCCCAATATAGAACCAGCAGGCGGCCTCCAGAGACATCACACCCCCAATATAGAATCAGCAGGCGGCCCCCAGAGACTTCACACCGACAATATAGAACCAGCAGGCGGACCCCCATAGACACCACACCCCCTAATATAGAGCCAGGAGGCGGACCCCCAGAGACACCACACCCCCTAATATAGAACCAGCAGGCGGACCCCCAGAGACATCACACCCCCAATATAGAGCCAGCAGGCGGACCCCCAGAGACACCACACCCCCTAATATAGAACCAGCAGGCGGACCCCCAGAGACATCACACCCCCAATATACAGCCAGCAGGCAGACCCCCAGAGACATCACACCCCCAATATAGAGCCAGCAGGCCAGACCCCAGAGACATCACACCCCCAATATAGAGCCAGCAGGCCAGACCCCTAGAACGGCAGCGGGACGTTTATAATACATTGCTCCTCCTGTGCCCCCTCTAGTTAGTGGCTCGTGGACCCCGTGGTCTTCATGGTCAGGATGTCCAGTTACTTGTGGATCCGCAGTTCAGATTCGGAGCCGAGCTTGTATCAATCCTCCCCCCCGGAACAATGGTTCAGACTGCGAGGGTCCAGACACAGAGAGGCGGGAATGTACCAACCAGCCATGTGAGGGTGAGAAGAGTGGTCTGTGGTACTGACCCCGGCGGATGTCACTGGCATCTGACCGGATCGGGCATATCGGCGAGATTAGTATAATGTCAATTGGCAGTCAGGTGATAGTATACATTTATCATGGGAATGGGGCAGATCGTAGGAATCAGGGGATAGGGCAGATTATTAGAATTGGGTAAATGAGGATGGGGCAGAAGATCATAGGGATCAGAGGATGGGACAGATCACTGGGATTAGGGGATGGGGAAGATTATTAGAATTGTGAAAATAATGTGGATGGGGCAGATTGTAAGGATCAAAGGATCGGGCAGATCATAGGGATTAGGAGATGAGGCACATCATGGGGATTAGGGGATGGGGTAGGTCATAGGGATCAGGGGATAGGGAACATTGTTAGAATTGGTTAAATAATGGAGATGGAGCAGATTCCACGGATCCAGGGATGGGGGAGGTTGTAGGGATCCAGGGATGGGGGAGGTTGTAGGGATCCAGGGATGGAGGAGGTTGTAGGGATCCAGGGATGGGGGAGGTTGTAGGGATCCAGGGATGGAGGAGGTTGTAGGGATCCAGGGATGGGGGAAGTTGTAGGGATCCAGGGATGGGGGAGGTTGTAGGGATCGGTGATGGGGCAGATCGTAGGGATCAGGGATGGGGCAGATCGTAGGGATCGGGGGATGCTCACAATGATATGTCTCTCCCTGCAGGCAGCGCCCTCTGTGGCTGGACGGACTGGAGCGTCTGCTCCCGCAGCTGTGGTACTGGCCTCCGCAGCCGGACATGGCGCTGTGATTGCCGGAACACAGAGACCCCAAACCATGAGTGTGACAGCAGAGAGCGCGAGCAGACTGAGGCGTGCTACCTGCAGCCCTGTGAAGGTACATTGTAGTTCCTGGTCATACATGTACCTGTCCTGTAGTGATGGCTCCGGTCATACATGTACCTGTCCTGTAGTGATGGCTCTGGTCATACAAGTACCTGTCCTGTAGTGATGGCTCCGGTCATACATGTACCTGTCCTGATGGCTCTGGTCATACACTACCTGTTTTATATACATACGTCTATCTGTATATTATCTGGTCTGTTTGCCAGTGATCTGCTCCTGGGGTCCGTGGAGTCGGTGGTCCAACTGCTCCTGTCACTCATTGCTGCAGCATAGGTACCGGGAGGCTGTGGGCCCTGTATTTGAAGGAGACACATGTGATTCTCTTGGCTCTGAAGTTCTTCTTTGTAACACGTCCCAGTGCTCTGGTGAGAACAGTCATATCTTATAATGTTGTCTGGTGGGGCAAGTGATGACCTCAGGATGTGACCTGGGATGTGTTGTGACCTGACGATGTGACTCTGGGTATGTGGTGACGTTGAGAAGTGACCCAGGGCATGTGGTGACCTCAGGATGTGACATGGGGTGTGTGGTGACTTCGGGATGTGACTAGG
Organism: Anomaloglossus baeobatrachus; assembly: GCF_048569485.1. Lineage (NCBI taxonomy): Eukaryota > Metazoa > Chordata > Amphibia > Anura > Aromobatidae > Anomaloglossus > Anomaloglossus baeobatrachus. Next base: position 579,100,394 of record NC_134358.1, read on the forward strand.
GGTTTGTGGTGACCTTGGGATCTGTCTTGGGGTGTGTGTTGGGTGACCTCGAGAACTGACCTAGGGCTTGTGGTGACCTCGGGAAGTCACTTTGGGCATGTGGTGACCTTGGGAAGTGACCCGGTGCGTGTGGTGATCTTCGGATGTGCCCTGGGGAAAGTGGTGACCTCGGGAAATGCCCTGGGGTGTGTTGTGACCTTTGGAAGTGACCCGGGGCATGTGGTGACCTCGGGAAGTGATCCAGGGGATGTGGTGACCTCATGAAGTGACTCGGGACGTGTGGTGACTTTCAGGATGTGATCCGTGGCGTGTGGTGAAATTGGAATGTGCCCCGGGGCATGGTGTAATCTTGGGATGTGACTCAGAGCGAGTGATGACCTCAGGGTGTGTAGTGACATCAGGATGTTACCAGGGGTGTGTGGTGACATCGAGATGTGACCAGGGATATGTGGGGATCTTGGGATGTGTCCTGAGGCATGTGGTGACCTCGGGAAGTGACCCTGAGCATGTGGTGACCTGGGGCGTGTGATGACCTTGGGAGGTGACCCGGGGCATGTGGTGACCTTGGGAGGTGACCCGGGGCGTGTGGTGACCTTTGAAGTGACGCGGGGTGTGTGGTGACCTCGGTAGGTGACCCCAGATGTGTGGTGACCCGGGTCGTGTGGTGATCTTGGGATGTGTCCTGGGGCAAATGGTAACCTCAGGAAATGCCCTGGGGTGTGTTGTGACCACTGGAAGTGACCTGGGGTATGTGGTGACCTCAGGTAGTGATTCAGGACGTGTGGTGACCTCAGGAAGTGCCCCTGGCTGTGTGGTGACCTCATGAAGTGACCCGATGCGTGTGTTGACCTCGGGAAGTGACCCGGGATGTGTGGTGACCTTTGAGATGTGATTCGGGGCATGTGGTGATCCCGGAATGTGCCCCAGAGTGTGTGGTGATCTTGGGATGTGACTCCGGGTGTGTGGTGACCTCAGGATGTGACTCGGGGGTGTGTGGTGATCTCAGGAAGTGATCCTGGGTGTGTGGGGACCTCAGGATGTGACTCGGGGTGTGTGGTGATCTCAGGAAGGGATCCTGGGTGTATGGTGATCTTAGGATGGGACCCAGGGTGTGTGGTGATCTTGGGATGTGAATCCGGGTGTGTAGTGACCTCAGGATGTGACTCGGGGTGTGTGGTGATCTCAGGAAGGGATCCTGGGTGTGTGGTGACCTCGGGAAATGACCTGGGAGCTGTGGAGACCTCGAGACGTGAATCGGGATGTGTGGTGACCTCAGGATGGGACCCAGGGTGCGTGGTGACCTTGGGATGAGATACATGGTGTGTAGTGACCTCTGGATGTAACACATGGTGTGTGGTGACCTCGGGATGTTACTTGGGGTGTTTGGAAATTTCAGGATGTGACTCTGTTTTGCCTCTCCTTTTACAGAGTCCAGCTGCCCTCCGCCATTTGTATTCAGCTCCTGCGGATCTCCTTGTAGTAGCCTCTGCTCCTCCAGACATGGGTCAGATGGGTGCCAGGAATTACCTTCCTGTCACCCTGGGTGTTACTGCCCCCAGGTGAGTAGTGGTTAGATTTTGTTGGAGGGTGGGGCGTATAGTCAGAGTGTAGTTCTTATAGTCAGAGAGTGGGGTGTGTAGTTGGAGGGCAGGGCGCGGAGTCGGAGGGCATGGATGGGTCAGGTGGGTTTCATGATTTACCTTCCTGTCACCCCGCATGTTACTGCCCCTGGGTGAGTAGTTTTCAGATTTCTGTCAGCTGGTGGGGCGTATAGTTGGAAGGTGAGGTGTGTAGTCGGAGGGCAGGGTGCAGAGTCGGAGGGCATTGATGGGACAGGTGGGTTTCATAATTTACCTTCCTGTCACCCCGCGTGTTACTGCCCCCGGGTGAGTAGTGGTCAGATTTCTGTTGGAGGGTGGGGAGTGTAGTTGGAGGGTGAGGTGTGTAGTCGGAGGGCAGGGTGCAGAGTCGGAGGGCGTGGAAGAGTCTGATGGGTCACAGGATTTACCCTCCTGTCACCCTGGGTGTTACTGCCACAGGGTGAGAAGTGGTCAGACTTCTGTCGTAGAGCGGGGCGCGTAGTCTGAGGGCGGAACACGTAGTCTGAGGGCGGGGCATGGTGTCTCAGGGTGGGGCGTGGGCCCTGTATTTGTGGATCACATGGTGACGTTCTCCCCCTCAGGGACTGTTGGAGCAGGACGGTGCATGTGTGCCCCCTGCAGACTGCCACTGTCTCTACATCTCCCAGTCACAGACAGCATATCTGAGCCCTGAGCAGACCGTCCATGATGGGTGCAGAGAATGGTCAGTATGTAATAGGGCAAAAGATGGCCGATATAATGAGGAGTCCTAGTCATGTGACCCCTGATATTCGTCTTTTACAGCACTTGCCAGCAGGGGGAGCTGAAGTGTAACAGAAGGAACTGCCCAGGTAAGTGATGGGGACTGACCTGAGCGAGGGCCCAAGAGGAGAGATTTAGTGCATCACAACAGTGCCTGAATATTACCACACCCACCAGCCCTCCTCCAATTAATTCAGACCACACCCACAAGCCCCCCCTGACTAATGTGGATCATACTCACCAGCCAATGATGCCATCACAATATAGCACAATGCAGATGTTAGGGTTGACCTGGTGAGGGGCATTGGTTAATTTGTAGATCACAGTGAGCAGCACGGGCCGGAGGCGTTGATGCAGAGGAGCTGTATATGCTGTATGGCACGGGGCAGTTGAGACCAGTAGAGCTGGATATGCTGAGTAGCATCATTAAGCCCAGTAGTAGCTGATTGCAGGATAGTCAGGAGCAGCTGAGGAAGTGATTAGACCTCCGCTGGAGCAGAAGCCCATGGAAGAAGGCTTGACCCCTGGTGAGGCAGCCGAGTGCAGTACCACCTGAATACTCAGGGGCTGAGGAGCCACCTGCATAGGCCTTTTATGATGAGAGCAGAGGTGAATGTCAGCTTAGCACAGAGGAAGGAAGGAACAGAGCCGGACCAGCAGAGGATAGTCCCCCTTACCCTTTTAGGGCCTCTCCCAGAAGAGTCTGTCATAGAGTACAGAGGATGATTTGTATGAAACTTCTTGAGCAAGGCTGGTGTTATGTCTTTTCCAAGGACCCAGCTCCATTCTTCAGAAACATATCTCTCCCAGTCTGTCAAGTAGAAAAGATTCCCACCATGTTTTCTTACACCCAGAATTTCTTTTCCTTCCTTCCCCAGCATCCGCATCAGAGACAGTATCTGCCTAGATAGAGGACATTAAATGAGCAGAGGATGTAGTAGGGAAGTGCTCGTCAAGGAGGGGGCCGGCCCTAATCCGCGCAGGTGCCGCCTTCCCCCCAGGGAGACTCTGGATATGCAGCGGACTTTGGGCGGGGTGCATGGCACTTACTTGCTGCTTCGGGTGTGTGCTGAGCACCCCTTCTGCCAGTGGTCGATGTAGGCGGGTAGTTAGACATATGACATCAGAGTTCACTTAGCCAATCAGAGTTGTTTGCTTTTTATTCTTCACACCCTTATGACAGACATGGCCTTCCTTGCTCTCTCTGTGGAGTGCTACTCTTTGTGCTGTCCCCCGCTATCTCGGACCACGTCCTCCATACTCCGTGGTCTGTGCTTCCTTGCACCTAATACTACACACCTTCATCCGCTTCTGGGCCCCGATAGCTCTCTAGCCAGACAACTCTCTAAGCCCAGCAGGGTGAGCTATAGGCTCCGGACCTCCAGAGGTTACCTCAGGGTTTCCTGACTGGCCCTAGCACCGAGCCCACATCTTCTCACTTTGAACCCACTTATTTGACTGACGTCCTCTGGAGTCCCCCTCTCCTAGCCATCCACCCTGTCACCTGACACTCTTCCCTTTTCTACTTTAACCCTTTCTAACCTAACATGGCTTCTTAATTCACTTTACCACTGACTAAACTTGTCCTCTAGATGGCAGCATTTGGCAACTTGATACAGTCTTAGCACTGCTACCTCCGGAACCTACCCATCTCTAAACATTTCAATATCAATATATACGTTTGTACTATTCAACAGCGTACACATAAAACACAGCATATTTACATTATAGGGTCTTGCCCACCTGTTGCATTCTGTCCCACTCAGAGCTCGAAATGCCTCATTTTCATATGAACTAACAGAATGGATTGAGATTTCAAAGACCTGCAGAACTAAATATACTGGCTGGTAAGTGGAGCAGTACGGACCAGAGGTGATGATGCAGGAGAACTGGATGTGACAACAGGCATGTGGAGCAGCACAGACCAGAGGTGATGATGCGGGAGAACTGGATGTGACAGCAGGCATGTGAAGCAGTACGGACGGAGGCGATGATGCAGGAGAACTGGATGTGACAACAGGCATGTGGAGCAGCACAGGCCAGAGGTGATGATGCGGGAGAACTGGATGTGACAGCAGGCATGTGAAGCAGTACGGACGGAGGCGATGATGCAGGAGAACTGGATGTGACAGCAGGCATGTGGAGCAGCACAGGCCAGAGGTGATGATGCAGGAGAACTGGATGTGACAACAGGCATGTGGAGCAGCACAGACCAGAGGTGATGATGCGGGAGAACTGGATGTGACAGCAGGCATGTGGAGCAGCACAGACCAGAGGTGATGATGCAGGAGAACTGGATGTGACAACAGGCATGTGGAACAGCACAGGCCAGAGGCAATGATGCAGGAGAACTGGATGTGACAGCAGGCATGTGAAGCAGTACGGACGGAGGCGATGATGCAGGAGAACTGGATGTGATGGTCGGGATTTGGAGCTGAATGGACCAAAGGCGATGATACAGGAGAATTGGATGTGCCAGCAGGCATGTGGAGCAGCACAGGCCAGAGGTGATGATGCATGAGAACTGGATGTGCTGGCCGGCATGTGGAGCAGTACGAGCCAGATTAAATGATGAAGGAACTGGATGTGCCAGCCAAGATGTTAAGCAGCACGAACCCAAGGCAATGATGCAGCAGAGCTAGATGTGTTGACCGACATGTGGAGTAGCTTGGACCAGACGTGATCATGCAGGAGAACTGGATGTGTCGGCCTACATGTGGACAGCATGGACCAGAGGCGATGATGCAGCAGAAGTAAATGTGGCAGCCGGCATGTGGAGCAACACTGACCAAATGCAATAATGCAGCAGGGCTAGATGTTCCAACCGAGATGTGGAGCAGCACAGACCAGAGGTGATGATGTAGCAGTGCTGGATGTGGATTGTTGTAGGTTTCTGGTATCACAGAGACAGCAGAGTTGTAAGTGGGGCAGCCACCACCGAGAATAGCTGAGATTATATAGCAATCAGGTAGAGTGAATCAGCGGAGTATAGTGTGACACCCCTGGACTATCAGGTCGCCACAGGATATTGCACAACCTGCCCTCCCGTGCAATATCCACCGCCTTCTTGGTTATGGGTCCCCAACTATATGGTGTTGCTTACATCAGCTAATCAAAATCCTAGGTACACTCTGCACCACACCCACCAGAAACACCAGTGGACGGCCTGAGTGGAATAGGGTCGCCCACTTGGGGGGTTGGTTAGGGGAGGTCAGGAGTATCAGGAGGGAGAGAAGTAGTTTGGAAGTGAAGGAGAGAGGAAGTCAGGAGCAGGGCTCCTAGGTAGTTATCTAGGTGACAGACGGTGGTCTGGGCCTAGAGGAGCTGGACCCCCGGTCGCAGGGGATCGTGGCAAGGGGCACGGAACTGTCGAGGAAGACAGCCGGTGGCCTTGCACCATCACCGGGCTGGGACTAGGTCACGACGGGGTACGTGGACCCTAGGTCAGGGTATAGCTTCAGGCAACCTGACAATTTACCCGACGAGAATGGAGCCTTCAAAATCCACTCTCCACCCGCTCCAAAATCGGGGTACTAGTGCAACGAGGGGGATAGGACTTTCCAAACAAACGGTCCAGGAAATCCCAAGCGTGAACCCTGAGAGCAAGCTCCCACACCATAGTGGGGAGCGGGACCCGGCAAATTCCATACTACCGAGACCAACAGAGAAGTAAACTTAGTGCCAGGAGGCAGGTTACGGATCATCAGGCAGCACCATCGGGGACGGGACCCGAACTAGCTCCCCTCAGCGGCAGCGGTGTCCAGAACTTTCGTTTATCCAGTTGTCGGTGTCAGCTTTATGGACTGCGTGAGTACGCAAGTGACACATTCGCTCCCAACGGCACTCCCCCCTCACCATCACAGAGTTCCGGGGTATCCCCCCTACCCGTGGAGGGTTCTAACACCTGGCTGCCCCATTCCATCACCCCCGGGTACTCCCAACTGCAGCGGTGGTACTCCACCTTACCACACACCACGGGTGGTGTCACGAACTGTATCACAATCCCCTGTAAATACCCCCTTCATTAGAGTGGCCGCACGACCCACGGGTCCGGAGACCCCTCGAGCCACTGCGGATCTGGATCCGAGCAGCCCGGCTGCTGACACAGGGGCGGCACAATAGCAGCACTGAGCCCAGTAGTAGCTGATTGCAGGATACTCAGGAGCAGCTGAGGAGGGGATTATACCCCTGGCTGGAGCAGGACCACATGGAAGAAGGCTCAACTCCTGGAGAGCGTGTGGCAGTCCAGTGCAGTACTACCTGAGAACTCTGGGGGTGCACAGCCCATGAGCCGCCGTTATAGGTCTTCCATAATCTCCTCAGAGGTGTATAGTTACAGTGCCTACAAGTAGTCTTCAACCCCCTGCAGATTTAGCAGGTTTGATAAGATGCAAATAAGTTAGAGCCTGCAAACTTCAAACAAGAGCAGGATTTATTAACAGATGCATACATCTTACAAACCAACAAGTTTTGTTGCTCAGTTAAATTTTAATACATTTTCAACATAAAAGTGTGGGTCAATTATTATTCAACCCCTAGGTTTAATATTTTGTGGAATAACCCTTGTTTGCAATTACAGCTAATAATCGTCTTTTATAAGACCTGATCAGGCTGGCACAGGTCTCTGGAGTTATCTTGGCCCACTCCTCCATGCAGATCTTCTCCAAGTTATCTAGGTTCTTTGGGTGTCTCATGTGGACTTTAATCTTGAGCTCCTTCCACAGGTTTTCAATTGGGTTAAGGTCAGGAGACTGACTAGGCCACTGCAACACCTTGATTTTTTCCCTCTTGAACCAGGCCTTGGTTTTCTTGGCTGTGTGCTTTGGGTCGCTGTCTTGTTGGAAGATGAAATGACGACCCATCTTAAGATCCTTGATGGAGGAGCGGAGGTTCTTGGCCAAAATCTCCAGGTAGGCCGTGCTATCCATCTTCCCATGGATGCGGACCAGATGGCCAGGCCCCTTGGCTGAGAAACAGCCCCACAGCATGATGCTGCCACCACCATGCTTGACTGTAGGGATGGTATTCTTGGGGTCGTATGCAGTGCCATCCAGTCTCCAAACGTCACGTGTGTGGTTGGCACCAAAGATCTCGATCTTGCTCTCATCAGACCAGAGAACCTTGAACCAGTCTGTCTCAGAGTTCTCCAAGTGATCATGAGCAAACTGTAGACAAGCCTTGACATGACGCTTTGAAAGTAAAGGTACCTTACGGGCTCGTCTGGAACGGAGACCACTGCTGTGGAGTACGTTACTTATGGTATTGACTGAAACCAATGTCCCCACTGCCATGAGATCTTCCCGGAGCTCCTTCCTTGTTGTCCTTGGGTTAGCCTTGACTCTTCGGACAAGCCTGGCCTCGGCACGGGTGGAAACTTTCAAAGGCTGTCCAGGCCGTGGAAGGCTAACAGTAGTTCCATAAGCCTTCCACTTCCGGATGATGCTCCCAACAGTGGAGACAGGTAGGCCCAACTCCTTGGAAAGGGTTTTGTACCCCTTGCCAGCCTTGTGACCCTCCATGATCTTGTCTCTGATGGCCTTGGAATGCTCCTTTGTCTTTCCCATGTTGACCAAGTATGAGTGCTGTTCACAAGTTTGGGGAGGGTCTTAATTAGTCAGAAAAGGCTGGAAAAAGAGATAATTAATCCAAACATGTGAAGCTCATTGTTCTTTGTGCCTGAAATACTTCTTAATACTTTAGGGGAACCAAACAGAATTCTTGTGGTTTGAGGGGTTGAATAATAAATGACCCTCTGAATAAACTTTTCACAATTTAAAAAAAAAAAAAAGAAATAACATTCTTTTTTGCTGCGTTTCACACTTCCAGGCTGATCTACAGTCCAAATGTCACAATGCCAAGTTAATTCCGAATGTGTAAACCTGCTAAATCTGCAGGGGGTTGAATACTACTTGAAGGCACTGTATAATGGGGGCAGATGGGTCAGTGTGGTGTAACTATAATGGGGACAGACGGATCAGTGAGGGGATATTATTCCCACTATCTCCAGGAGCCGGAGTTCCACAGACATTGCACCTATCCCTGTGTATTGCTCATGTCTTCATGGCCCTTTCCCCACAGGTGGAGTGGTCCACAGTGAGTGGTCAGAGTGGTCCTCGTGTAGCCCCTGCCTCCCATCCCCTCACAATCACACCGGGGCCCCTGCGCTCTTCTCAGTCCAGCAGAGACATCGTTTGTGTCTCAATGTCCAGAGTAGCTTCCTATGGAGCGGAGAGTCCCCGCAGTGTCTGGAGGAGATGACAGAGGAGAGACTGTGCCCGGACATCTGTAATGGTATGCACTCCAATATCCTCACACGTATCTTTGCATGTGGGGGTCCTCAGTATCATAACACCCCTCTCTCCATCATAGATCTGTGTGTGTGGAGTGAGTGGGGGGAGTGGAGCCCCTGCCGGGAGCCCTGCAGTGGTGGCTTCCGCTCCAGATGGCGTCATGTCCACCACCCACTAGACAGCAAAGGGTGTCCAGGACCGCGGTTTCAGTCTGAGAGCTGTAACACAGCAGCGTGCCCAGGTAAGTGCCAGGGTGCAGACACTGCCTTATTCTGACCTGCTCCAGGATGACCAATACTGACGACCATGTACCCCTGTAATGTAGGAGAGAATTGTGAGGACCGGGGGAAGACGCTCAAGAATTCATGTGCCAACCAGTGTCCACGTGCCTGTGCCGACCTGTGGGATCATGTAGAGTGTCTGCAGGACCAGTGCCGAACAGGTACGGTACCACCTAATGTCTGCTGTGTCCTGGTGTCGACTGACATATCTGACCTCTGTGCTGGTGATGATACTGATATCTGCTGTGTCCTGGTATCGGTGGACATACCTGACCTCTGTGCCGGTGATGATACTGATATCTGCTGTGTCCTGGTGTCTGTGGACATACCTGACCTCTGTGCCCGTGATGATACTGATATCTGCTGTGTCCTGGTATCGGTGGATGTTACACCTCGTGGCTCTCCTGTGGCAAGGAATGAGACAGTCTCCTTGCCTGCCACGAGCGCTCCTACTCAGCAGCGCCGAAGGTCTGCCAGACTGCAGGAGAAACCTCCTCAGAGAGGCAGCACGAGGGTGACACCTAGTGGTACTCCTGTTGCAAGAGATGAGGTGGTCTCCCATTCCTTGCCTGCCGCAGCTCCTCCTGCTCAGCAGCCTCGAAGGTCTGTGAGGTTGCGCAATGTGCAGAGGTTTGCTGTTCAGGGAAGCAGTGAGACTCCCGTTATCTCTACACATTATGAGACCGAGGATCCCGCCTCTATTTCCCAGAGGCAGGAGGGTGAGCATGTGCTATGCTTGGTGGATCCTGATTCGCCCACTGACGTCACACGGCTTGATGACAAGGCTGGTGACGTGGTGAATCCTGACTGGCCAGGCTGGGATGTCGTGGATCCTGATTGGGTCAAGTCCGTCATCTCCGCCTCGCGCCCGCCCTTGGCTGGAGCCACACCTCCTTAAAAGCTCCTCCTGCCATCATGGCGGCGCGCGACCGTCCTTCTATGTTTGGATGTCTGGCAGCGTGCTGCCACGCCACTGCTCAGGCATTACTGTCTCTTGTGGGCTTGGCCCTTGCTGCTCCGGCAGTACCTCGTTTGCAGGCCGTGTTCCTGCCTTGCTGCTCCGGCAGTACCCCCGTCAACAGGCCGTGTTCCTGTCCCAGGTGAGCTCCTCAAGTCTCCATTGGACTCACCTGGTTATTGAAAGCACACGTGCGTGAGCACCTCTGTGCTACCCTCGTGCCATATTCTCGTGACTTCCACTGGCACACGTGCGTGGGCACCTCTGTGCTTCCCCGTGCAACAGGTACACCGAGCCGTGAGATCTGTGCCATACAACCCTCAGGGGTTAGGGCAGATCGGTGTACATAGATCGTCTGTGACATTCCAGACGATCGCTAGCAGCAACCCGCTCACTCTTCACCCACCATAGCGGCGGTCCCTTACACCGCACAGTGGACCTTGACCGGCGGAAGCAGTCCATTTCCCATCTTGGCACGCTTCCCCGGGTCCCCCTCGTAACATTACGGTCGCGCCAAAGGTCTGGCTATGGCTGAAGAGCAGCAGCAGTTGCTGCGTTATGTGCAGCAGTTGGAGTCACGATTGGCAGCAGTGGAGCAGTCTTCCTCCGATAAGACTACTCTGACGACAGTCGCCACCCAGGCGGCTACCCAGGCTGTGCTATTGGGCGGAAGGTCTCCTCGCCTTGCGCTTCCAGAGCGCTTTAGCGGCAACAGCTCTGAGTGCCGTGGGTTTATAAACCAGGTTACCACCTACTTAGAGCTGTCCGCGACTCTTTACGCTACCGAGAAGGCGAAGGTAGCCTTCGTCCAGTCCCTGCTCACAGGGAGAGCGCTGAAGTGGTCCACGCCGTTGTGGGAGCGCGGAGATCGTGCGGTGAATAACTTAGCAGCTTATCTTGGGGCCATGAGAATGGTGTTCCTCGGGCCTCAAGTCACCCACGATTCCGCGCTGCGCCTCCTACGACTTCGGCAAGGGTCTGCTTCAGTCGGGGACTTTGCTGTACACTTTAGGACACTGGCCGCAGAGCTGGACTGGCCGGATAAGGTCCTTGTCCCTGTGTTTTGGGAGGGCCTGGCAGGGTTTGTCAAAGACGCACTGGCCACACGTGAGGTGCCTGCCACTTTAGAGTCCTTGATTCAGGTTGCCTCTCGCATAGACATCCGCCAGGCGGAGCGAAGGCTCGAGGTCTCTTCAGCACCCACGTCTTCTCGGCCTAAAAAGCGTCTGACTCCCGTCTTCCATCAGACAGCTCCCCCAGCCAGTCCTGTAGGCGACTCCGTGGAGTCAATGGAAGTGTCCAAGGTGGTCTCCTCTGCCCCAGGTTCTCGGTCTTGTGTCATCTGCTTTTCCTGTGGGCAGAGGGGACACATAGCTACCCTATGTCCCAAACCGTCGGGAAAAGACAGCGTCTAGTTTCTATCAGAGGGGGGACTCTAGACGCTACTTCTCCCTCTAGGTTGACTATCAGCGCCCAGTTGCAGTTCGGCACTACTCTCTTCTCTGCCCTGGCTTGCTTGGACTCAGGCGCTGAAGGCAATTTCATCTCGACCTCCCTGGCAACCCGATACTCAGTTCCCCTGGTTCTGTTGCCCAAGCCACTCAGGGTCCGGGTAGTCGACGGGTCCATACTACTAGATCCTATCACCCAGATCACCATCCCTCTCAGGATGGATGTACCACCGGGACACCATGAGCAGGTGTCCTTCCTGGTGCTTCCAGGGGGGACGGATGAGATACTACTGGGTCTTCCCTGGTTGAGACAGCATGCTCCTATACTCAACTGGGCAACAGGGGAGATCTCATCCTGGGCAGGATCCTGTAGAGAGGTCCTCAGGGAATACTGAGGGGCCGGGTTTACCGACACCTTATGAGGCCTACAGGGATGTTTTTTCCAAAAGGGCCGCAGATACTCTTCCTCCCCACCGGCCATATGATTGCCGAATAGACCTGAAGCCAGGCTCCGAGCCCCCTAGGGGCAGAGTGTATCCACTCTCTGCTCCAGAGACGGAGGCTATGTCCAAATATATTCAGGACAGCCTGGCGAAGGGGTTCATTCGCAAGTCTATTTCACCGGCTGGTGCAGGGTTCTTTTTTGTGCAGAAGAAGGAAGGGGATCTGCGCCCCTGTATCGATTACAGGGGATTAAATGCAATCACAATCAAGAACAAATACCCTTTGCCCCTCATTACTGAGCTATTTGATCGATTCCGCGGGGCAAAGGTCTTCACAAAGCTGGATCTACGCGGGGCGTATAATCTAGTGCGAGTCCGAAAGGGCGATGAGTGGAAGACCGCCTTTAACACCAGGGACGGTCACTACGAGTATCTAGTAATGCCCTTCGGACTCTGCAATGCCCCCGCCGTATTTCAAGACTTTGTGAATGACATTTTCCGGGATTTGTATCTTTCCGTGGTTGCATACCTGGATGACATTCTTATCTTCTCACCCGATCTTACCACCCATCGGAGGGATGTCATCCGAGTACTTAAGAGGCTCCGCACCCATTCGCTATATGCTAAGCTGGAAAAGTGCGTTTTTGAACGGGAATCCTTGCCGTTCCTGGGGTACATCGTGTCCAGTCAGGGGTTAGCAATGGATCCGGGGAAGTTGGAGACAGTGATGAACTGGCCTGAGCCCCGCTCGCTGAAGGCGATCCAGCGATTCTTGGGGTTTATCAATTATTATCGCCAGTTCATTCCCAACTTCTCGACGGTGGCAGCACCCATCATTGCCCTTACCCGCAAGGGCGCTAATCCGAAAGCATGGACACGAGAAACGGTAGAGGCATTTCACAATCTCAAAACTCACTTCTCCAGAGCTCCCATCCTTCATCGTCCAGACATCTCCAAACCCTTCCTACTGGAGGTAGACGCCTCTTCGGTCGGTGCAGGTGCAGTCCTGTACCAGAAAAACGAACGAGGAAGGAAGCATCCTTGTTTCTTTTTCTCCAAGACCTTTTCTCCGGCCGAGAGGAACTACTCCATAGGGGATAGGGAGTTACTGGCGATGAAACTAGCATTCCAGGAATGGCGGCATCTCCTGGAGGGTGCGAAGCATCCATTTGAGGTATATTCTGACCACAAAAACCTCACATACCTCCAGACAGCACAACGCCTGAACCCAAGGCAGGCCCGTTGGTCTTTATTCTTCTCCCGGTTCCGCTTTATTATCCGCCACCTGGCCGGTGAGAAGAACGTACGGGCCGATGCCTTGTCACGTTGTATGGTTGTGTTGGAGGAGGACGAGGAGGAGCCTCGTCTTATACTACCCCCGGACAGCTTGAGAATGGTCACTCCCACTTCTTTGGACCAGGTGCCACCTGGCAAAACCCTCGTTCCCCCTGAACTACGGAACGAGGTGCTATCGTGGGCCCATGCCTCCAAGGTCGGGGGTCACTTTGGGGTCAAAAGGACCAGAGACCTGGTGACCAGGCATTATTGGTGGCCGAGACTACCCCAGGACATACAGGAGTATGTGGGAGCCTGTATGTCGTGTGCTCGGAATAAGCCATCCCGGCAGAGACCGGCAGGTCTTCTTCACCCACTGCCAGTGCCGGATCGTCCCTGGGAAGTGGTAGGGATGGACTTCCTGGGAGATCTGCCCAAGTCAGCAGGGCACAAGGTCGTATGGGTCATCACGGACCACTTCTCTAAAATGGTCCACTTTGTGCCTCTCCCACGACTCCCGACGTCACGTGCTCTCGCCACCTTGTTCATTCGGCATGTATTTAGGTTGCATGGCATGCCTGACAAGGTGGTGAGCGACCGGGGTCCCCAGTTCGCGTCTCGCTTCTGGAGAGAGCTCTGTAAGCTCCTGCAGATAGAGCTGAACATCTCCTCCGCATACCATCCCGAGACCAATGGACTAGTGGAGAGGACTAATCAAACCTTGGTAACTTACCTCCGCCATTTTATCTCCGCGCATCACGACAACTGGGCTAACCTCCTTCCTTGGGCCGAATTTGCCATTAACATTTCGGTCCATGAATCCTCTGGCCAGACTCCGTTCCTACTCAATAACGGACAACATCCCAGAATCCCGGTTCCGATGCCCATTACGTCACCCGATACTAGAGTGGAGGATTGGGCGACCAAGGCCCGGGAGATCTGGGATGACACCCAAGAGGCTCTTAAGAGGGCTAAAGACCGGATGGTGACAACGGCTGATGTCCGCCGTCGCCCTGCACCATCCTTCGCCCCTGGTGACCTAGTATGGCTGTCCTCTAAGAATGTTAACCTACGGGTACAGGCAGCCAAATTCGCCCCTAGGTATCTGGGTCCATTTAAGGTACTACAGCAGGTAAACCCGGTGGCATACCGACTCCAGCTCCCTCCACGCTGGGCTATAGCCAACACCTTTCACGTGTCCCTCCTGAAACCCGTACGACTTAATAAATTCTCGGGGTCCCTGCTGGCTCAAACAGACTCCCCGTCCGACGACCCTGAGGTGGCAAAAATTGTGGAGACAAAAGTCATACAGGGCAAGAGGTACTACCTCGTGGAGTGGGCCGGTCGTGGTCCGGAGCATAGATCCTGGGAGTTGGAGGATCATATCCGCGCCCCGGGGTTGATAGCGGCCTTCGAGCACGGGCAGGGGGGGGCCTAGACGGGGGGTAATGTTACACCTCGTGGCTCTCCTGTGGCAAGGAATGAGACAGTCTCCTTGCCTGCCACGAGCGCTCCTACTCAGCAGCGCCGAAGGTCTGCCAGACTGCAGGAGAAACCTCCTCAGAGAGGCAGCACGAGGGTGACACCTAGTGGTACTCCTGTTGCAAGAGATGAGGCGGTCTCCCATTCCTTGCCTGCCGCAGCTCCTCCTTCTCAGCAGCCTCGAAGGTCTGTGAGGTTGCGCAATGTGCAGAGGTTTGCTGTTCAGGGAAGCAGTGAGACTCCCGTTATCTCTACACATTATGAGACCGAGGATCCCGCCTCTATTTCCCAGAGGCAGGAGGGTGAGCATGTGCTATGCTTGGTGGATCCTGATTCGCCCACTGACGTCACACGGCTTGATGACAAGGCTGGTGACGTGGTGAATCCTGACTGGCCAGGCTGGGATGTCGTGGATCCTGATTGGGTCAAGTCCGTCATCTCCGCCTCGCGCCCGCCCTTGGCTGGAGCTACACCTCCTTAAAAGCTCCTCCTGCCATCATGGCGGCGCGCGACCGTCCTTCTATGTTTGGATGTCTGGCAGCGTGCTGCCACGCCACTGCTCAGGCATTACTGTCTCTTGTGGGCTTGGCCCTTGCTGCTCCGGCAGTACCTCGTTTGCAGGCCGTGTTCCTGCCTTGCTGCTCCGGCAGTACCCCCGTCAACAGGCCGTGTTCCTGTCCCAGGTGAGCTCCTCAAGTCTCCATTGGACTCACCTGGTTATTGAAAGCACACGTGCGTGGGCACCTCTGTGCTACCCTCGTGCCATATTCTCGTGACTTCCACTGGCACACGTGCGTGGGCACCTCTGTGCTTCCCCGTGCAACAGGTACACCGAGCCGTGAGATCTGTGCCATACAACCCTCAGGAATTAGGGCAGATCGGTGTACATAGATCGTCTGTGACATTCCAGACGATCGCTAGCAGCAACCCGCTCACTCTTCACCCACCATAGCGGCGGTCCCTTACACCGCACAGTGGACCTTGACCGGCGGAAGCAGTCCATTTCCCATCTTGGCACGCTTCCCCGGGTCCCCCTCGTAACAGGTGGACATACCTGACCTCTGTGCTGGTGATGATACTGATATCTGCTGTGTCCTGGTGTCCGTGGACATACCTGACCTCTGTGCCGGTGATGATATTGATATCTGCTGTGTCCTGGTGTCTGTGGACATACCTGACCTCTGTGCCGGTGATGATACTGATATCTGCTGTGTCCTGGTGTCTGTGGACATACCTGACCTCTGCTGGTATTGATACTGATATCTGCTGTGTCCTGGTGTCTGTGGACATACCTGACCTCTGCTGGTGATGATACTGATATCTGCTGTGTCCTGGTGTCTGTGGACATACCTGACCTCTGTGCCGGTGATGATACTGATATCTGCTGTGTCCTGGTGTCTGTGGACATACCTGACCTCTGTGCCGGTGATGATACTGATATCTGCTGTGTCCTGGTGTCTGTGGACATACCTGACCTCTGTGCCGGTGATGATACTGATATCTGCTGTGTCCTGGTGTCTGTGGACATACCTGACCTCTGCTGGTGATGATACTGATATCTGCTGTGTCCTGTGTCTGTGGACATACCTGACCTCTGCTGGTGATGATACTGATATCTGCTGTGTCCTGGTGTCCGTGGACATACCTGACCTCTGTGCCGGTGATGATACTGATATCTAATGTGTCCTGGTGTCTGTGGACATACCTGACCTCTGCTGGTGATGATACTGATATCTGCTGTGTCCTGGTGTCTGTGGACATACCTGACCTCTGCTGGTGATGATACTGATATCTGCTGTGTCCTGGTGTCCGTGGACATACCTGACCTCTGCTGGTGATGATACTGATATCTGCTGTGTCCTGGTGTCTGTGGACATACCTGACCTCTGCTGGTATTGATACTGATATCTGCTGTGTCCTGGTGTCTGTGGACATACCTGACCTCTGTGCCGGTGATGATACTGATATCTGCTGTGTCCTGGTGTCTGTGGACATACCTGACCTCTGTGCCGGTGATGATACTGATATCTGCTGTGTCCTGGTGTCTGTGGACATACCTGACCTCTGCTGGTGATGATACTGATATCTGCTGTGTCCTGTGTCTGTGGACATACCTGACCTCTGCTGGTGATGATACTGATATCTGCTGTGTCCTGGTGTCCGTGGACATACCTGACCTCTGCCGGTGATGATACTGATATCTGCTGTGTCCTGGTGTCTGTGGACATACCTGACCTCTGCTGGTGATAATACTGATATCTGCTGTGTCCTGGTGTCTGTGGACATACCTGACCTCTGCTGGTGATGATACTGATATCTAATGTGTCCTGGTGTCCGTGGACATACCTGACCTCTGCTGGTGATGATACTGATATCTGCTGTGTCCTGGTGTCTGTGGACATACCTGACCTCTGTGCCGGTGATAATACTGATATCTGCTGTGTCCTGGTGTCTGTGGACATACCTGACCTCTGCTGGTGATGATACTGATATCTAATGTGTCCTGGTGTCCGTGGACATACCTGACCTCTGTGCTGGTGATGATACTGATATCTGCTGTGTCCTGGTGTCTGTGGACATATCTGACCTCTGCTGGTGATCATCTCCTCTCCGTTAGGTTGTCGCTGTCCGGATGGTTGGCTCCTGCAGGATAAGCGGTGTGTGCCCATAGTGGACTGTCGCTGCGGCCTGCCCACCGCAGACCTCATGGTGGAGTATGAGCCAGGAGACACGGTGCTCCTCGACTGTAACAACTGGTAGGTGACAGGCAAGTGGCCGTCCGTGTAATACTTGTGACGTGTAAGATCTGTATCTCCAGTCATCCTCATCCTCGCTCCTCAGCACCTGTGTGAACGGGTCCTTCTCTTGCACGGACGTGCTGTGCCCTGTGTATGGACCCTGGTCTGACTGGAGCCCCTGCTCCGTTACATGTGGAGGTGGCCACCGGTGGAGGAATCGCACCTGTACAGAAGAAGGTCCAGGAGAGGTCACCTGTGGTAGTGAGACCCACGAGGAGGAGGAGTGTAACCGCCCAGCATGTCCAGGTAATCACGCGACAGTCTCCTCTACACCATCTCCAGGTCTGCGCACTGCTTCGTGGGTGCTGTGTACATTGTGCTCTGCGATTGTGTGTATATATATATATATATACACACAATCTCCAGGTCTGCGCATTTCTCCGCGGGTGCTGTGTATTTAAGAGAGTGTAAGGCTCAGCCACACCAGACCTGCAAATCCACTGTGTATGAAATGCAATGGTTAAAGTTTGTTATGGTGTAATGTGTTCAAACAGCCACTAGGTGGCCACAGTGTGTAAGCTGCTTCCCTGGCGCTCCCGTGCTGGAGGGGGTTAGTGAAGGGGAGGGGCTTATTTTGAAATATATCAGTTAGAAGTTGGTCAGAGTGAGGAGAGTCCCTGAGGGAGAGGAGTAGACGGCGTCTGTGAGAGGAGAGTCGCGGAGGGAGAGGAGCAGACGGCGTCTGTGAGGGGAGAGTCCCTGAGGGAGAGGAGCATACGGCGTCTGTGAGAGGAGAGTCCCTGAGGGAGAGGAGCAGACGGCGTCTGTGAGAGGAGAGTTCTTGAGGGAGAGGAGCAGACTGCTTCTGTGAGAGGAGAGTCCCTGAGGGAGAGGAGCAGACGGTGTCTGTGAGAGGAGAGTCCCTGAGGGAGAGGAGCAGACTGTGTCTGTGAGAGGAGAGTCCCTGAGGGAGAGGAGCAGACTGCGTCTGTGAGAGGAGAGTCCCTGAGGGAGAGGAGCAGACTGCGTCTGTGAGAGGAGAGTCCCTGAGGGAGAGGAGCAGACGGCGTCTGTGAGAGGAGAGTTCTTGAGGGAGAGGAGCAGACTGCTTCTGTGAGAGGAGAGTCCCTGAGGGAGAGGAGCAGACGGTGTCTGTGAGAGGAGAGTCCCTGAGGGAGAGGAGCAGACTGTGTCTGTGAGAGGAGAGTCCCTGAGGGAGAGGAGCAGACTGCGTCTGTGAGAGGAGAGTCCCTGAGGGAGAGGAGCAGACTGCGTCTGTGAGAGGAGAGTCCCTGAGGGAGAGGAGCAGACTGCGTCTGTGAGAGGAGAGTCCCGGAGGGAGAGGAGCAGACTGTGTCTGTGAGCGATGTGGTGGAGGAAAACCCCAACTTTAATTTGGCGTGACCTTCTGTGTTGAATACGGGTGCTGGACGCGTAGTGCTGCCCGGGTGGTGGCTGTTCCTTGGTGGATACCTAACGAACCCCCCCCCCTCCTTCCCTCCAGTCAGCGAAAGGTCAGTGTGCTCTTGAGAGAAGAGCAGGTCCTGACTGACCGGAGAGATGGTTGATTCTGCCGTGAATAATGAAGCTGAAGGAGAGGAAGAGGAGCTTAGAGACCCCAACAGGAGCCAGAGTACCAGGGAAGCGGTCTGCCGGCAAAATGTATGAATTATCCTTTGTTAATGGTAACCCCTCTGGAGAACAAGAATGTGCATAATGTGCCGCCTCAGTCGAGAGAAAAAAACTGTATTTGAAGTTGACAAGTAAAGAAGTTTGGTTGAGAGAAGCAGTGACCGTGTCAGCGATGGTGACGCCTGAAGAAAAAGTATGCGTATTACTGTATGGCACTAAAGTGGAGATCGGGGTACAGAGGAAGAACACTGGGCTGCAGCCGAACAGTGTCTCTGCCCCGATTAAGGGGGCCCCCGACCGCCCCTATACCATGTACATTGTGCTCTGCCCCCGACTAACCAGGCCCCCGACCACCCCTATACCATGTACATTGTGCTCTGCCCCAACTAAGGGGGTCCCCGACCGCCCCTATACCATGTACACTGTGCTCTGCCCCCGACCGCCCCTACAACATGTACACTGTGCTCTGCCCCCGACCGCCCCTATACCATGTACACTGTGCTCTGCCCCCGACTAACCAGGCTCCCGACCGCCCCTATAACATGTACACTGTGCTCTGCCCCCGACTAACCAGGCCCCCGACTGCTCCTATGCCATGTACACTGTGCTCTGCCCCCGACCGCCCCTACAACATGTACACTGTGCTCTGCCCCCGACCGCCCCTAAAACATGTACACGGTGCTCTGCCCCTGACCACCCCTAGATGTACACTGTACTCTGCCCCCGACTAACCAGGCCCCCGACCGCCCCTATGCCATGTACACTGTGCTCTGCCCCGACCGCCCTTATACCATGTACACTGTGCTCTGCCCCCGACTAACCAGGCCCCCGACCGCCCCTATGCCAGGTACACTGTGCTCTGCCCCCGACCGCCCCTATACCATGTACACTGTGCTCTGCCCCCGACTAACCAGGCCCCCGACCGCCCCTATGCCATGTACACTGTGCTCTGCCCCCGACTAACCAGGCCCCCGACCGCCCCTATGCCATGTACACTGTGCTCTGCCCCCGACTAACCAGGCCCCTGACCGCCCCTATACCATGTACACTGTGCTCTGCCCCCGACTAACCAGGCCCCCGATTTCCCCTACACCATGTACACTGTGCCTGCCCCCGACCGCCGCTACAGCATGTACACTGTTCTCTGCCCCCAACTAACCAGGCCCCCGACCGCCCCTATACCATGTACATTGTGCTCTGCCCCCGACTAACCAGGCCCCCGACCGCCCCTATACCATGTACATTGTGCTCTGCCCCCGACTAACCAGGCCCCCGACCACCCCTATACCATGTACATTGTGCTCTGCCCCAACTAAGGGGGTCCCCGACCGCCCCTATACCATGTACACTGTGCTCTGCCCCCGACCGCCCCTACAACATGTACACTGTGCTCTGCCCCCGACCGCCCCTATACCATGTACACTGTGCTCTGCCCCCGACTAACCAGGCTCCTGACCGCCCCTATAACATGTACACTGTGCTCTGCCCCCGACTAACCAGGCCCCCGACTGCTCCTATGCCATGTACACTGTGCTCTGCCCCCGACCGCCCCTACAACATGTACACTGTGCTCTGCCCCCGACCGCCCCTACAACATGTACACTGTGCTCTGCCCCCGACCGCCCCTACAACATGTACACGGTGCTCTGCCCCCGACCACCCCTAGATGTACACTGTACTCTGCCCCCGACTAACCAGGCCCCCGACCGCCCCTATACCATGTACACTGTGCTCTGCCCCGACCGCCCTTATACCATGTACACTGTGCTCTGTCCCCGACTAACCAGGCCCCCGACCGCCCCTATGCCAGGTACACTGTGCTCTGCCCCCGACCGCCACTATACCATGTACACTGTGCTCTGCCCCCGACTAACCAGGCCCCCGACCGCCCCTATACCATGTACACTGTGCTCTGCCCCCGACTAACCAGGCCCCCGACCTCCCCTATACCATGTACACTGTGCTCTGCCCCCGACCGCCCCTACAGCATGTACACTGTGCTCTGCCCCCAACTAACCAGGCCCCCGACCGCCCCTATACCATGTACACTGTGCTCGGCCCCGACTAACCAGGCCCCCGACCACCCCTATACCATGTACACTGTGCTCTGCCCCCGACTAACCAGGCCCTCGACCACCCTTATACCATGTACACTGTGCTCTGCCCCCGACTAACCAGGCCCCCGACTACCCCTATACCATGTACACTGTGCTCTGCACCCGACCGCCCCTATACCATGTACACTGTGCTCTGCACCCGACCGCCCCTATACCATGTACACTGTGCTCTGCGTTTTGCTCATTGTTCTGCTGACTTCCTCCCATTGTTACCTGGTTTTTCTTCAGTGGACTGTGTGCTCACTGACTGGTCAGAGTGGAGCACGTGCAGCGCCAGCTGTGGTGGAGGGACATCGGAGAGGAACAGGACTATCCTAGTAGCTGCAGATCCTGGAGGACAACCTTGCCCTGCACCCCTGAGACTGCACCGCACCTGCAACCCCCACAACTGCACCCCAGGTATAAGCGATGTTCTGCAAATATCCATATAATATATATGGGAGATGGGGTGCAGAGTGTCCATTAATGAGAAAAAAATGAACTTTTTTGAATTTATCAAATGGCTGCAAAGAGGGAAAAATTTAAAGGGGTCTGAATGCTTTCCGTACCCTCTGTATATACAGCCGCAGTACAAAGAGTAGTACAGTGTATATACAGCCGCAGTACATAGATCAGTATAGTGTATATACAAACGCAGTACATAGATCAGTATAGTGTATATACAGCCGCAGTACATAGATCAGTATAGTGTATATACAGCCGCAGTACATAGATCAGTATAGTGTATATACAGACGCAGTACATAGATCAGTATAGTGTATATACAGCCGCAGTACATAGATCAGTATAGTGTATATACAGCCGCAGTACATAGATCAGTATAGTGTATATACAGGTGCAGTACATAGATCAGTATAGTGTATATACAGGTGCAGTACATAGATCAGTATAGTGTATATACAGGTGCAGTACATAGATCAGTATAGTGTATATACAGCCGCAGTACATAGATCAGTATAGTGTATATACAGCCGCAGTACATAGATCAGTATAGTGTATATACAGGTGCAGTACATAGATCAGTATAGTGTATATACAGGTGCAGTACATAGATCAGTATAGTGTATATACAGGTGCAGTACATAGATCAGTATAGTGTATATACAGCCGCAGTACATAGATCAGTATAGTGTATATACAGCCGCAGTACATAGATCAGTATAGTGTATATACAGCCGCAGTACATAGATCAGTTTAGTGTATATACAGGTGCAGTACATAGATCAGTATAGTGTATATACAGCCGCAGTACATAGATCAGTATAGTGTATATACAGCCGCAGTACATAGATCAATATAGTGTATATACAGCCGCAGTACATAGATCAGTATAGTGTATATACAGCCGCAGTACATAGATTAGTATAGTGTATATACAGCCGCAGTACATAGATCAGTATAGTGTATATACAGCCGCAGTACATAGATCAGTATAGTGTATATACAGCCGCAGTACATAGATCAGTATAGTGTATTGTTAAAAATATACTCTTAAATATATTTTTCTTCAAATACGTGATAAGTGCATGAAAGAAAGAACTTCAAAAAATGTAAAAATATATGTATTTTACATCTGATAAAAATAGTTGCCAAATTATAAAGTTGCAGTTCAGTTACAGAAAGGAAAAATAATATTCTTCGTTAGCTTACATAAAAGAGTTCAATTAGTTCATACTAATCAATAGAAATATTCATCCATCTTTCCTTGGTTCCTGAATGGAATTATGCTGGAGACCTGACAGCCATGTCTTGCTTCGTGGAGGGCTGCATCTGCTTCAGCAGACTAACGACACATGTAAGAGTGTGTGAGAGAACCCCCCCTCCCACCGTGTCATATTATATACAGCTGTCCTAATCCATATAAGGTTATTCTGCTGAGCTCATGAGGTCACTCACTAGTAGCTTACAAAGGGCCTATACATATATATATATATATATATGTATGTATGTATGTATGTATGTATGTATGTATGTATGTATGTATGTATGTATGTATATATATATATATATATATATATATATATATATATATATATATATATATATATATATATATATATATATATATATATACACACACACACAAGACTGTGAAAGCAATTATCTATTCAATACGGACTCAAAATATTTATTCCTTATAAGAACTGTTATCAATAAGCTATGCCCTCCAATATAGACAGAATTGTGAACATTTATAATATGTCCTATTATAAAATGTTTGATAGTTAGATGTATTAATTTTAATGTTTTTACAATTCCCCCATGGAGGGGTAAATTATTATTATGTATGAAACCCCCAAAATTAATTAATACATCATTAAAATAACAAACCTTTTTTCCTTCTTTGGCAATAGTGGATTAATGTCAATAATAATGATTAATAATAATCAATTTGCATTATTCATGTTGTATGTCCACCAATATAATAATGTAGATTCATGTTATGGTAGGCCGTGACTGATAATCATATAAAATACATAATTATACTTTCCTAAAACTAAAAAGATGCAAAACAGATTCGGTCACCATCTGATGTCCTCTGGGATGATGTCTTCTTATATCCGATGTAATCTGGCATAAACACAGTCTTTTGAAATAGATCCTTTGATAAAAGATGAATGGTTATCAATTTGATACAGTCCCATATTGTTTATCATTGTTAGGTCCATAAACTTTATTCTTTATTGCAAAGTCCATATATTTATTCAAAGTCCATAATCAATGTTGATAAACCACACTTCATAATTGTAGAAGAATATGATATCTGTGCAGTGTAATTTACATTAGTCACCTTTTATCCTCTGTGCTGCGTGTTGTCATTCCTTGAACAGGTGTTAAGATGTTCTTGGTCAGCACGACAGGGGTTAACTTTAACACTTTATTGCTCTCCTTGGTAACTATCGTGAAGTCTTAATGCACAGAACATGTCAGGGTTGTAACATTGTCCATCCTGGCACCATAAGATCACCATCCTCACTGAGGTTCAGAAGTGGTGTTTTGTATTTAACTCAGTCTTATTTGAGACGTTACTTTTTTACTTTAGAAGAATTAATAAAAGTCTTTTATCTTTCTGTAATCTTGATTGAAGACTTCATTCCCTAATCTAGATACCAAATCTGGTAATGATACTACCACTAATAAATGTCACAGCGTATCATAACTCTAATACTATAATACCATGTCTTATTATTATCGTAGAAGTATTAATATAATTGATACTTAGAATGATGAAATAATACTGCATAATGGTATAGAGACGATAGTATTTCATGTAATAACCTTTTTTGTCTTTCGTGTAATTACCTTTCCAACCCATAGGTGGCAATGTGTTTGAATGTAACCAAAATATAATATAAAATAATATAATATGTACCATATTATAAATATGAAAGGCAACAATGTGGCTTATTTAGTTAGATCATTTGTAAAATGCTAAACCAAAGCAAATAACCTTTTAGAAAAAACTGGATGATTTCATCATAACACAATATTACTCATCATAAATGATTATTATTGATTAAAAAATATAATATATTTAGTATAGGAAGGTAAATCTAGATGTACCTTGATCTTCCATCTTTATTACTCTAATTTAATTTATTTGATTTGTCTATTATTTATTAAATAACCTACTATATAAGAAAATGTGTAACTATAACCAATATTTCATCATTATTGTGTTAACATACTAATATAAGAATAATGTATTACTAGGAAGTAAATAATTGAA
This sequence comes from Anomaloglossus baeobatrachus, assembly GCF_048569485.1. NCBI lineage: Eukaryota > Metazoa > Chordata > Amphibia > Anura > Aromobatidae > Anomaloglossus > Anomaloglossus baeobatrachus. The sequence continues at coordinate 579,125,133 of NC_134358.1, forward strand.
TATATTAATGAATGAAGTATTCTTTTCTTCCAAAAATTGGAACTTTCCCTTTTAATATGATTCATATTTAATAAAGTAATATTCTTATATTAGATATTACTTAACTAAATATTGATGTGTTTTCTCAATTGAGATATTTTAAAATTAGAAGGAAAAAATAAAAATTGTAGAATTAAAATTTTGATAAAAAAAAATTGAATATTGAATAAAGATAATCAAAATAAAAAATAAGAATAAAAGGAAAAATGAAAATCGGAATAAAAATAAAAAAATAAAAATTGGAATAAAAATAAGGCATTCTATGTATATGACACTTATGTCCTTAATAGCACATAACCTTAATATTACCAATATCTTGTATGATATCCCTACCTGTCATATCATTAATCTATAAAATGAATTAAGTCATGTAACCTTGCTGATAATACTCTTCTTTAGTATATAAATGCATTGTGATTACCATACTTCAATTTTTTTTATTCCCAATAATTTCCTTTGTACTTAAATTAATATTAATTATTAAACTTTGTGTGGACACGTATATTAATCAAATATAAATATGTAATTAAAACCCAACCTTTTCCTTTTAATAGCATGAAATATGATGTTATAAAAATTAATATGTCAAGATTTATGTTGTATATCTTCAAGACCATATTATAAATATTACTTCCATATTTGAAAAGAAAATGATTATCAATCTGTGTATTAATAAAATAAATAACACAAAACTGTATAAAAATCAAGACATTAAAAATACTTATTCTAGAATGTGATTCTTCAGAGTAAACCTTTGATCTGGGTCCGGAAACACATCTATACTAAAGAAAAAGAATAAGATATATTCTGTATAAATTCCTTTATTATTAATACTTATGTACTATAACTTATTTATTCCAATAATTTACATATATATATATATATATATATATATATATATATATATATATATATATATATATATATATATATATATATCTTTGAAGTTTAAAAAAATTCCTTTTTTTTTCCTTTTGAAGCTTCAAAGCCCTCTGGATAGAATTTCAGTCAACAGCTGTTCAGTCAATTAGACTGCCTCACTGTATATAGAAAACTATTCACATACAGACAGACATTGACAACACATATCCCTTTTTTAATTTTCAATTTTTTCTATGTGCATTTCAAAGATATGATTAATTTGAAGCACTTCTTGAAATATACGAATTAAATATCACATATACTCATGAGTAAACAGGTGCCTTTGATAGTCACATACTGTACGTTTGACCATAGGACAGACAGACACTTATTCTTATTAGCTCAGTATTCAAAGTCACATGCTTTTTGGTTAAATAAAAAAAACATTCCATTCCAACAAAGCAAGCAAATTTAAGCATTCCACTCCAAAAACTCAGCTTACATTTCAAATAGCACTAAGGGAGATATATGTATATTCATATTCCTGAAAGAAAAATGTTAAAAACAACTGATCTTCCTCCTGACGATTGCTACCTGAGAAAATAATAATAATTATTATTATTATTGTTACTATTAAGCATGCTTTAGTGATTAGCCTTACGCAAATATAAGATATATGTTACCTGTTTGTGGATAAGAATAAATTTATAAATAAAAATGTAATACTTCATTAATCTGCTTTACTGAGAAATTCTGATCGAAATAAAAGAATAAAATTATTATCATATTTATGATAAAAAAGGAAAACTTAAAATAAGTTATACTTTTTCTTATTATTAAATTTTAAATATTATTATTCATATACAGAGATCAAACTATTAAGTTATAAAATTAAACTATCATTTAACTAAATGAAAATATATCTTTGATTTAACTATCACTACTTTTAATTTATATAATATGCTATATGAACATATATATATATATATATATATATATATATATATATATATATATATATATATTTATATATATATACATATACGTAATGCATAGATTCACTGTATATGAATAATTATGAATATCAAATACGAATCACCATATTTTATTAATTCAGAAATCCCCTTCTACCCAAACTGAAGACCAGCCTGAGTTTTTCTTCCAGGATCCGATTTAATAAGCCCATTTGTAAACTATTTGGATTATTGAAAAAATCTTGTAACCCGACTGTTCTTTTTAAATGAGGAAGAGGATTTGCACAAGACACCTGTTTCTGTCTTTCAAAGCTTTTAAAAAATAAATTGTCTGTGACATCAGTATCAGATCGATTGTATGATTTGTAATTTACATGCAATTTCCTACGAATTTCATACATTTTGTCACAGGAATATTTGGATCTGGGAGACACTGTTGGTTTTTCACAGAATTTTTCCTTTTTTAGTTTCACAGAATTAATTAATTTCTGTTTTAATTGAGTTTGATGATTTCTAACAAAATCAATAAATTGGGTACTTTCGAATAGATTCCGTTTCTTTTAAGCGATAGAACACGTTTTAGTATCAAGAAAATTAAATTTCTTGACGAATAAATGTATCATTTCATTCGGTCTGACATTTGGAATGACCGCCCTATATAAACGTTCAAAAACGGACATAAATGAGAATGTACTTTCATTCTGTTCAATTTGTAATTTCTTTAACATCTCATAATTTGGATCAGATTCATTCCTTTCACAAAAAATAAGATTTCTCAGCCTTGTGATGTTATCATCATTTGAACAATCAAATCTCATTGTCAGAAGACTTTTTTAATGCCAACTGTCTGAAAAATTGCTGGGGTATCCACATATGGAATACCTGAGTCTTCTCACTATTGCTTAAATTTAGCTTTTCAACACTACTTTCAAATATTTCTGAATTTCTACATACATGTATTTTGGAATTATATGCGGGAATTAATTTGCATAAGTCCAAAAGATTCTTCCTAAGTTTAAGGTCTAACTTAGTCTGTTCTATTTTTAGAAACTGATCTCCGCCATGCTCTCTGACAACTTTTTGCACGTCTCCTACTATGGCTCCTCCCCCTTCTTTCTTCTCTATGTCATTTCCTGCTTCTTTACCAGTGTCTTGAAGGTCACCTTCAATAGACAGCACATGTCTGCGGCCATCTTCATTACAGTCAAAATCTGCCTTTTCATTAGCAAGATTACAGTCAGAATTCACAATATCACTTACTGACATTTCAGGTTTTAAGCAGTCTTCGAATTTCTCTAACACTGACTTATGGAATTCCTGAACTAGATGCAAAAAATTTCTAAGCCTCTCTTTCTCTTTGTTAAAAAATACCTTAGAATTTACTCGTGAATTTGCTAGTTCACACTCAGCATACAAGTCTAACCATAAATTCGCTAAACTAGACTTCTCTAAATGCTTACTTTGTTCAGAAAAATAATTTAAATTTTGTCTTATCTTGACTTATAATCAGCACTTGTAGAACTTCTTATGGACTGAATTATTCTTTCTCCTCCAAAGACACGTCAAAGGATTATCCTCTGTGGCTGTGTAAACTCTTTAAAGTTCATTTAAAAAACATTCATGCGACTTGACTTATCCGTATTTCCTAGGTCCCGCATGAGTTTTATAAATTGTCGATTCCTGACACTTTGCAAGAGGTGTTCATTACTTCTGTCCCCGGTTGTGCAAAGTGAAGGAAAAAGTACAAAAATTAAAAAACATGAATATCTGGCCTGCCAAAATGTTAAAAATATACTCTTAAATATATTTTTCTTCAAATACGTGATAAGTGCATGAAAGAAAGAACTTAAAAAAATGTAAAAATAAATGTATTTTATATCTGATAAAAATGGTTGCCAAATTATAAAGTTGCAGTTCAGTTACAGAAAGGAAAAATAATATTCTTCGTTAGCTTATGTAAAAGAGTTCAATTAGTTCATACTAATCAATAGAAATATTCAATCATTCTTTCCTTGGTTCCTGAATGGAATCATGCTGGAGACCTGACAGCCATGTCTTGCTTCATGGAGGGCTGCATCTGCTTCAGCAAACTAACGACACGTGTAAGAGTGTGTGAGAGACCCCCCCACCCTCCCACCGTGTCATATTATATACAGCTGTCCTAATCCATATAAGGTTATTCTGCTGAGCGCATGAGGTCACTCACTAGTAGCTTACAAAGAGCATATATATATATATATATATATATATATATATATATATATTATACAAGACTGTGTCAGCAATTATCTATTCAATAAGGACTTAAAATATTTATTCCTTATAAGAACTGTTATCAATAAGCTATGCCCTCCAATATAGACAGAATTGTGAACATTTATAATATGTCCTATTATAAAATGTTTGATAGCTAGATGTATTAATTTTAATGTTTTTACATGTATATACAGCCGCAGTACATAGATCAGTATAGTGTATATACAGGTGCAGTACATAGATCAGTATAGTGTATATACAGCCGCAGTACATAGATCAGTATAGTGTATATACAGGTGCAGTACATAGATCAGTATAGTGTATATACAGGTGCAGTACATAGATCAGTATAGTGTATATACAGCCGCAGTACATAGATCAGTATAGTGTATATACAGGTGCAGTACATAGATCAGTATAGTGTATATTCAGGTGCAGTACATAGATCAGTATAGTGTATATACAGCCGCAGTACATAGATCAGTATAGTGTATATACAGCCGCAGTACATAGATCAGTATAGTGTATATACAGGTGCAGTACATAGATCAGTATAGTGTATATACAGCCGCAGTACATAGATCAGTATAGTGTATATACAGCCACAGTACATAGATCAGTATAGTGTATATACAGCCGCAGTACATAGATCAGTATAGTGTATATACAGGTGCAGTACATAGATCAGTATAGTGTATATACAGGTGCAGTACATAGATCAGTATAGTGTATATACAGCCGCAGTACATAGATCAGTATAGTGTATATACAGCCGCAGTACATAGATCAGTATAGTGTATATACAGCCGCAGTACATAGATCAGTATAGTGTATATACAGGTGCAGTACATAGATCAGTATAGTGTATATACAGGTGCAGTACATAGATCAGTATAGTGTATATACAGCCGCAGTACATAGATCAGTATAGTGTATATACAGCCGCAGTACATAGATCAGTATAGTGTATATACAGCCGCAGTACATAGATCAGTATAGTGTATAGGAAATACATTAGAGGTTTTACCATACTGGAAAAATCTCACGAACCAGCGCTGAAATATAAGTGAGATTTTTCCAGTATGGTAAAACCTCTAATGTATTTCCTATAAATTCAATCTGGGCAATTTTTGGGGTGTTTGCCTGTGTAACCAGCTGCAGAACTATAAGTAATTATTGGGTTAAGCGCTTACTATTGTCCTAGGACAACCGCTATTTTAACTCAGTATAGTGTATATACAGCCGCAGTACATAGATCAGTATAGTGTATATACAGCCGCAGTACATAGATCAGTATAGTGTATATACAGCCGCAGTACATAGATCAGTATAGTGTATATACAGCCGCAGTACATAGATCAGTATAGTGTATATACAGGTGCAGTACATAGATCAGTATAGTGTATATACAGGTGCAGTACATAGATCAGTATAGTGTATATACAGCCGCAGTACATAGATCAGTATAGTGTATATACAGCCGCAGTACATAGATCAGTATAGTGTATATACAGCCGCAGTACATAGATCAGTATAGTGTATATACAGCCGCAGTACATAGATCAGTATAGTGTATATACAGCCGCAGTACATAGATCAGTATAGTGTATATACAGCCGCAGTACATAGATCAGTATAGTGTATATACAGGTGCAGTACATAGATCAGTATAGGGTATATACAGCCGCAGTACATAGATCAGTATAGGGTATATACAGCTGAAATTTGGATGATTAGATTCATTTCTGTTGTTTGCAATAAACCAACGAAACAAGAACAATTTGAATATCTCAATAGAACTAAGACTGAATAAAACAAGAATTTCTCCAAATTCTCCACAGCATGCCAGTATTCCCTCCTCCTGCCGTCTCCAGGTCATTCATTTCTTACTCATTAGCGTCCCTCTTGCTGTTATGATCTGCTGCAGATGTGATGCACCACCAGACAGTTGTATCGGGCAAGAACCTTAGTCCTGTCCTCATTGTCAGGGGCCTCTGGGTCACACATTCTTGGGTTTGATGTAACAGTCATATTTACTTTTCACCAAAGATTTGCTATGGGTCACAACTGTGCTTCACTGTAGCCATCGCTGAGCCCCCACTGCACTTTATTGTAGTCATCACAGAGCTTCCACTGCACTTTACTGTAGACATCACAGAACCTCCACTGCACTTTACTGTAGACATCACAGAGCCTCCACTGCACTTTACTGTAGACATCACAGAGCCTCCACTGCACTTCACTGTAGAGATCTCCGAGCCCCCGCCGTACTTTACTGTAGACATCACCGAGCCCCCGCCGTACTTTACTGTACACATCACCGAGCCCCCGCCGTGCTTTACTATAGGCATCGCCGAGCTTCCGCCGTGCTTTACTGTAGACATCGCCGAGCTCTCGCCGTGCTTTACTGTAGATATCACCAAGCCCCCGCCGTACTTCACTGTAGACATCACCGAGCCCCCACCGTACTTCACTGTAGACATCACCGAGCCCCCACCGTACTTCACTGTAGACATCACCGAGCCCCCACCATACTTCACTGTAGACATCACCGAGCCCCCACCGTACTTCACTGTAGACATCACCGAGCCCCCACCGTACTTCACTGTAGACATCACCGAGCCCCCGCCGTGCTTCACTGTAGACATCATCGAGCCCCCACCGTGCTTCACTGTAGATGTCACTGAGCCTTGTTAAAAAATAAATGACTTATTTTTTTAGGTAAGGATGCGATGAGGCGCAGGAAAGATAGAATTAAGATTCTATCCCGTGTCACATGGTAGCTATTTATGTTTTAGTATCTATATGTACAGTGAAATATTTAATGTGCACTTTTTACAAGCCTCCACCATGCTTCACTGTAGAAATCACCGAGCCCCCACTGTGCTTTACTGTAGCCATCACAGAGCCCCTGTGCTTCACTGTAGACCTCCCCGAGCCCCCACAATGCTTCACCGAAGACCTCACCAAGCTCCTGCTATTCTTCTCTAAAGAGATATCAACGAGCCTTTTGCTGTGCTGATCCCCACCATTCTTCACTGTGAGCATCCTCAAGCCCTTGCTGTGCTTCACCGCAGACATCACTGAGCCCTGCCGTGCTTCACTATAGGCATCACTGAACCCCAACGGTAATCCAGGTAGTGTAATGTAACCAGTGACTGCTCCTCCTCCTGGCAGATCCAGATAGTATAGTGTAGCCAGTGACTGCTCCTCTTCCTGGTAGATTCAGGTAGTGTAGTGTAGCCAGTGATGCCTCCTCTTCCTCGTAGATGCTGGTAGTGTAGTGTAGTGTAGTGTAGCCAGTGATGACTTCCTTCTCCTGGCAGATTGAGGTAGTGTAGTGTAGCCAGTGATGGCTCCTCTTCCTGATAGATGCAGGTAGTGTAGCCACTGACTGCTCCTCTTCCTGGCAGATGCCAGTAGTGTAGTGTAACCAGTGACTGCTCCTCTTCCTGGTAGATGCAGGTAGTGCAGTGTAGCCAGTGACTGCTCCTCTTCCTGGCAGATGCAGGTAGTGTAATGTAGCCAGTGACAGCTCCTCTTCCTGGTAGATGCAGGTAGTGTAGTGTAGCCAATGACTGCTCCTCTCCTGGTAGATGCAGGTAGTGTAATGTGGCCAGTGACTGCTCCTCTTCCTGGCAGATGCAGGTAGTGTAGTGTAACCAGTGACTGCTCCTCTTCCTGGCAGATGCAGGTAGTGTAACGTAGCCAGTGATGGCTCCTCTTCCTCGTAGATGCCGGTAGTGTAGTGTAGTGTAATGTAACCAGTGACGGCTCCTCCTCCTGGCAGATCCAGATAGTATAGTGTAGCCAGTGACTGCTCCTCTTCCTGGTAGATTCAGGTAGTGTAGTGTAGCCAGTGATGCCTCCTCTTCCTCGTAGATGCTGGTAGTGTAGTGTAGTGTAGTGTAGCCAGTGATTACTTCCTTCTCCTGGCAGATTGAGGTAGTGTAGTGTAGCCAGTGATGGCTCCTCTTCCTGGTAGATGCGGGAAGTGTAGTGTAGCCAGTGATGGCTTCTCTTCCTGGTAGATGCAGGTAGTGTAGTTTAGCCAGTGATGACTCCTCTTCCTGGCAGATGCCAGTAGTGTAGTGTAGCCAGTGATGGCTCCTCTTCCTGGTAGATGCCGGTAGTGTAGTGTAGTGTAGTGTAGCGTAGTGTGCCCAGTGACAGCTCCTCTTACTGGTAGATGTGGGTAGTGTAGTGTACCCAGTGACTGCTCCTCTTCCTGGTAGATGCAGGTAGTGTAGTGTAGCCAGTGACTGCTCCTCTTCCTGGTAGATGCAGGTATTGTAGTGTAGCGTAGCCAGTGATGACTCCTCTTCCTGGCAGATGCAGGTAGTGTAGTGTAGCCAGTGATGGCTCCTCTTCCTGGCAGATGCTGGCAGTGAAGTCTAGCCAGTGATGGCTCCTATTCCTGGCAGGTGCAGGTGGTGTAGTGTATCCAGTGACGGCGCCTCTTCCTGGCAGATGCAGGTAGTGTAGTGTAGCCAGTGATGGCTCCTCTTCCTGGCAGATGCAGGTAGTGTAGTGTAGCCAGTGACTGCTCCTCTTCCTGGCAGATTCAGGTAGTGTAGTGTAGCCAGTGATGGCTCCTCTTCCTCGTAGATGCCGGTAGTGTAGTGTAGTGTAGTGTAGTGTAGTGTGGCCAGTGATGGCTCCTCTTCCTGGCAGATCCAGATAGTATAGTGTAGCCAGTGATTACTTCCTTCTCCTGGCAGATTGAGGTAGTGTAGTGTAGCCAGTGACGGCTCCTCTTCCTGGTAGATGCGGGTAGTGTAGTGTAGCCAGTGATGGCTCCTCTACCTGGCAGATGCAGGTAGTGTAGTGTAGCCAGTGACTGCTCGTCTTCCTGGTAGATGCAGGTAGTGTAGCGTAGCCAGTGATGGCTCCTCTTCCTGGCAGATGCCAGTAGTGTAGTGTAGCCAGTGATGGCTCCTCTTCCTGGTAGATGCAGGTAGTGTAGTGTAGCCAGTGACGGCTCCTCTTCCTGGCAGATGCCGGTAGTGTAGTGTAGCCAGTGATGGCTCCTCTTCCTGGTAGATGCCGGTAGTGTAGTGTAGCCAGTGACTGCTCCTCTTCCTAGTAGATGCAGGTAGTGTAGTGTAGCCAGTGATGGCTCCTCTTCCTGGCAGATGCAGGTAGTGTAGTGTAGCCAGTGACGGCTCCTCTTCCTGGCAGATGCAGGTAGTGTAGTGTAGCCAGTGACGGCTCCTCTTCCTGGCAGATGCAGGTAGTGTAGTGTAGCCAGTGACGTCTCCTCTTCCTGGCAGATTCAGGTAGTGTAGTGTAGCCAGTGATGGGTCCTCTTCCTCGTAGATGCCGGTAGTGTACTGTAGTGTAGTGTGGCCAGTGACGGCTCCTCTTCCTGGCAGATCCAGATAGTATAGTGTAGCCAGTGATTACTTCCTTCTCCTGGCAGATTGAGGTAGTGTAGTGTAGCCAGTGATGGCTCCTCTTCCTGGCAGATGCAGCTAGTGTAGTGTAGCCAGTGATGGCTCCTCTTCCTTGTAGATGCAGGTAGTGTAGTGTAGCCAGTGATGGCTCCTCTTCCTGGCAGATGCAGGTAGTGTAGTGTGGCCAGTGATGGCTTTTCTTCCTTGTAGATACAGGTAGTGTAGTGTGGCCAGTGATGGCTCCTCTTCCTGGTAGATGCAGGTAGTGTAGTGTAGCCAGTGTTGGCTCCTCTTCCTGGTAGATGCCGGTAGTGTAGTGTGGCCATTGATGGCTCCTCTTCCTGGTAGATGCAGGTAGTGTAGTGTAGCCAGTGATGGCTCCTCTTCCTGGTAGATGCCGGTCGTGTAGTGTAGTGTAGTGTAGTGTAGTGTAGTGTGGCCAGAAATGGTTCCTCTTCCTGGCAGATGCAGGTAGTGTAGTGTAGCCAGTTCTGGCCACCTGGCCAGAATCCTACTCCACACTGATGAGGGGCAATACCCCAAAACAGCTGTCTGTGGATGGATACCTGGCCTTGGTATTTCCCTTTTCATATCTTTAAACTTGTCAAAGAGTTGTATATTGACTAAAAGGGCCACTTCATATGGTGGTAATGGTGGTTTCCTAAAACGAGCCACTCCTTGGCTAGGTCCTTTCCAGAGGGATATCTGGCTAGTTTCTATGTCGAGACTCCTAACAGAGGCTCCACAGACTTTTTTGATTTGCATATTTCCCAGGGGGCAATGCACCTAGGATTTCACTGTATTGAGCGCCTCGTTGGCTGCCGGCAGTGTTTTCTGTGGCTGGTCTCCCCGAGATCAGTGATTGTTTTGTCTTGTTGGTCTACTAGGCATTGCTCCCACCTGGCCAGAATCCTACTCCACACTGATAGGATCCTGGTAGATGCGGGTAGTGTAGTGTAGCCAGTAATGGCTCCTCTTCCTGGCAGATGCACGTAGTGTAGTGTAGCCATTGATTGCTCCTCTTCCTGGTAGATGCAGGTAGTGTAGTGTAGCCAGTGACGGCTCCTCTTCCTGGTAGATGCGGGTAGTGTAGTGTAGCCAGTGATGGCTCCTCTTCCTGGCAGATGCAGGTAGTGTAGTGTAGCCAGTGACTGCTCCTCTTCCTGGTAGATGCAGGTAGTGTAGTGTAGCCAGTGATGGCTCCTCTTCCTGGCAGATGCCAGTAGTGTAGTGTAGCCAGTGATGGCTCCTCTTCCTGGTAGATGCAGGTAGTGTAGTGTAGCCAGTGACGGCTCCTCTTCCTGGTAGATGCCGGTAGTGTAGTGTAGTGCAGTGTAGTGTAGTGTGCCCAGTGACAGCTCCTCTTCCTGGTAGATGCGGGTAGTGTAGTGTAGCCAGTGACTGCTCCTCTTCCTAGTAGATGCAGGTAGTGTAGTGTAGCCAGTGACTGCTCCTCTTCCTGGTAGATGCAGGTATTGTAGTGTAGTGTAGCCAGTGACGGCTCCTCTTCCTGGCAGATGCGGGTAGTGTAGTGTAGCCAGTGATGGCTCCTCTTCCTGGCAGATGCAGGTAGTGTAGTGTACCCAGTGACGGCTCCTCTTCCTGGCAGATGCAGGTAGTGTAGTGTAGCCAGTGACGGCTCCTCTTCCTGGCAGATGCAGGTAGTGTAGTGTAGCCAGTGACGGCTCCTCTTCCTGGCAGATTCAGGTAGTGTAGTGTAGCCAGTGATGGCTCCTCTTCCTCGTAGATGCCGGTAGTGTAGTGTAGTGTGGCCAGTGACGGCTCCTCTTCCTGGCAGATCCAGATAGTATAGTGTAGCCAGTGATTACTTCCTTCTCCTGGCAGATTGAGGTAGTGTAGTGTAGCCAGTGATGGCTCCTCTTCCTGGCAGATGCAGCTAGTGTAGTGTAGCCAGTGATGGCTCCTCTTCCTCGTAGATGCAGGTAGTGTAGTGTAGCCAGTGATGGCTCCTCTTCCTGGCAGATGCAGGTAGTGTAGTGTGGCCATTGATGGCTTTTCTTCCTTGTAGATACAGGTAGTGTAGTGTGGCCAGTGATGGCTCCTCTTCCTGGTAGATGCAGGTAGTGTAGTGTAGCCAGTGTCGGCTCCTCTTCCTGGTAGATGCCGGTAGTGTAGTGTGGCCATTGATGGCTCCTCTTCCTGGTAGATGCCGGTAGTGTAGTGTAGCCAGTGATGGCTCCTCTTCCTGGTAGATGCCGGTAGTGTAGTGTGGCCATTGATGGCTACTCTTCCTGGTAGATGCAGGTAGTGTAGTGTAGCCAGTGATGGCTCCTCTTCCTGGTAGGTGCTGGTCGTGTAGTGTAGTGTAGTGTAGTGTAGTATGGCCAGAAATGGTTCCTCTTCCTGGCAGATGCAGGTAGTGTAGTGTAGCCAGTTCTGGCCACCTGGCCAGAATCCTACTCCACACTGATGAGGGGCAATACCCCAAAACAGCTGTCTGTGGATGGATACCTGGCCTTGGTATTTCCCTTTTCATATCTTTAAACTTGTCAAAGAGTTGTATATTGACTAAAAGGGCCACTTCATATGGTGGTAATGGTGGTTTCCTAAAACGAGCCACTCCTTGGCTAGGTCCTTTCCAGAGGGATATCTGGCTAGTTTCTATGTCGAGACTCCTAACAGAGGCTCCACAGACTTTTTTGATTTGCATATTTCCCAGGGGGCAATGCACCTAGGATTTCACTATATTGAGCGCCTCGTTGGCTGCCGGCAGTGTTTTCTGTGGCTGGTCTCCCCGAGATCAGTGATTGTTTTGTCTTGTTGGTCTACTAGGCATTGCTCCCACCTGGCCAGAATCCTACTCCACACTGATAGGATCCTGGTAGATGCGGGTAGTGTAGTGTAGCCAGTAATGGCTCCTCTTCCTGGCAGATGCACGTAGTGTAGTGTAGCCATTGATTGCTCCTCTTCCTGGTAGATGCAGGTAGTGTAGTGTAGCCAGTGACGGCTCCTCTTCCTGGTAGATGCGGGTAGTGTAGTGTAGCCAGTGATGGCTCCACTTCCTGGCAGATGCAGGTAGTGTAGTGTAGCCAGTGACTGCTCCTCTTCCTGGTAGATGCAGGTAGTGTAGTGTAGCCAGTGATGGCTCCTCTTCCTGGTAGATGCAGGTAGTGTAGTGTAGCCAGTGACGGCTCCTCTTCCTCGTAGATGCCGGTAGTGTAGTGTAGTGCAGTTTAGTGTAGTGTAGTGTAGTGTGTAGTGTAGTGTGCCCAGTGACAGCTCCTCTTCCTGGTAGATGCAGGTAGTGTTGTGTAGCCAGTGATGGCTCCTCTTCCTCGTAGATGCCGGTAGTGTAGTGTAGTGTAGTGTAGTGTGGCCAGTGACGGCTCCTCTTCCTGGCAGATCCAGATAGTATAGTGTAGCCAGTGATTACTTCCTTCTCCTGGCAGATTGAGGTAGTGTAGTGTAGCCAGTGACTGCTCCTCCTCCTGGTAGATGCGGGTAGTGTAGTGTAGCCAGTGACGACTCCTCTTCCTGGTAGATGCGGGTAGTGTAGTGTAGCCAGTGATGGCTCCTCTTCCTGGTAGATGCCGGTAGTGTAGTGTGGCCATTGATGGCTCCTCTTCCTGGTAGATGCAGGTAGTGTAGTGTGGCCAGTGATGGCTCCTCTTCCTGGTAGATGCCGGTAGTGTAGTGTAGTGTGTAGTGTAGTGTGCCCAGTGACAGCTCCTCTTCCTGGTAGATGCGGGTAGTGTAGTGTAGCCAGTGACAGCTCCTCTTCCTGGTAGATGCGAGTAGTGTAGTGTAGCCAGTGATGGCTCCTCTTCCTGGCAGATGCAGGTAGTGTAGTGTAGCCAGTGACTGCTCCTCTTCCTGGCAGATGCTGGTAGTGTAGTGTAGCCAGTGATGGCTCCTCTTCCTGGTAGATGCCGGTAGTGTAGTGTAGTTTAGTGTAGTGTAGTGTGTAGTGTAGTGTGCCCAGTGACAGCTCCTCTTCCTGGTAGATGCGGGTAGTGTAGTGTAGCCAGTGACAGCTCCTCTTCCTGGTAGATGCAGGTAGTGTAGTGTAGCCAGTGACTGCTCCTCTTCCTGGTAGATGCAGGTATTGTAGTGTAGCGTAGCCAGTGATGACTCCTCTTCCTGGCAGATGCGGGTAGTTTAGTTTAGCCAGTGATGGCTCCTCTTCCTGGCAGATGCAGGTAGTGTAGTGTAGCCAGTGACGGCTCCTCTTCCTGGCAGATGCAGGTAGTGTAGTGTAGCCAGTGATGGCTCCTCTTCCTGGCAGATGCAGGTAGTGTAGTGTAGCCAGTGACTGCTCCTCTTCCTGGCAGTTTCAGGTAGTGTAATGTAGCCAGTGATGGCTCCTCTTCCTCGTAGATGCCGGTAGTGCAGTGTAGTGTGGCCAGTGACGGCTCCTCTTCCTGGCAGATCCAGATAGTATAGTGTAGCCAGTGATTACTTCCTTCTCCTGGCAGATTGAGGTAGTGTAGTGTAGCCAGTGACTGCTCCTCCTCCTGGTAGATGCGGGTAGTGTAGTGTAGCCAGTGATGGCTCCTCTTCCTGGTAGATGCGGGTAGTGTAGTGTAGCCAGTGATGGCTCCTCTTCCTGGCAGATGCAGGTAGTGTAGTGTAGCCAGTGACTGCTCCTCTTCCTGGTAGATGCAGGTAGTGTAGTGTAGCCAGTGATGGCTCCTCTTCCTGGCAGATGCCAATAGTGTAGTGTAGCCAGTGACGGCTCCTCTTCCTGGCAGATGCCGGTAGTGTAGTGTAGTGTAGTGTAGTTTAGTGTAGTATAGTGTAGTGTGTAGTGTAGTGTGCCCAGTGACAGCTCCTCTTCCTCGTAGATGGGTGTAGTGTAGTGTAGCCAGTGATGGCTCCTCTTCCTGGTAGATGCCGGTAGTGTAGTGTGGCCATTGATGGCTACTCTTCCTGGTAGATGCAGGTAGTGTAGTGTAGCCAGTGATGGCTCCTCTTCCTGGTAGATGCCGGTCGTGTAGTGTAGTGTAGTGTAGTGTAGTGTGGCCAGAAATGGTTCCTCTTCCTGCCAGATGCAGGTAGTGTAGTGTAGCCAGTTCTGCCCACCTGGCCAGAATCCTACTCCACACTGATGAGGGGCAATACCCCAAAACAGCTGTCTGTGGATGGATACCTGGCCTTGGTATTTCCCTTTTCATATCTTTAAACTTGTCAAAGAGTTGTATATTGACTAAAAGGGCCACTTCATATGGTGGTAATGGTGGTTTCCTAAAACGAGCCACTCCTTGGCTAGGTCCTTTCCAGAGGGATATCTGGCTAGTTTCTATGTTGAGACTCCTAACAGAGGCTCCACAGACTTTTTTGATTTGCATATTTCCCAGGGGGCAATGCACCTAGGATTTCACTGTATTGAGCGCCTCGTTGGCTGCCGGCAGTGTTTTCTGTGGCTGGTCTCCCCGAGATCAGTGATTGTTTTGTCTTGTTGGTCTACTAGGCATTGCTCCCACCTGGCCAGAATCCTACTCCACACTGATAGGATCCTGGTAGATGCGGGTAGTGTAGTGTAGCCAGTAATGGCTCCTCTTCCTGGCAGATGCACGTAGCGTAGTGTAGCCATTGAATGCTCCTCTTCCTGGTAGATGCAGGTAGTGTAGTGTAGCCAGTGACGGCTCCTCTTCCTGGTAGATGCGGGTAGTGTAGTGTAGCCAGTGATGGCTCCTCTTCCTGGCAGATGCAGGTAGTGTAGTGTAGCCAGTGACTGCTCCTCTTCCTGGTAGATGCAGGTAGTGTAGTGTAGCCAGTGATGGCTCCTCTTCCTGGCAGATGCCAGTAGTGTAGTGTAGCCAGTGATGGCTCCTCTTCCTGGTAGATGCAGGTAGTGTAGTGTGCCCAGTGACAGCTCCTCTTCCTGGTAGATGCAGGTAGTGTTGTGTAGCCAGTGATGGCTCCTCTTCCTCGTAGATGCCGGTAGTGTAGTGTAGTGTAGTGTAGTGTGGCCAGTGACGGCTCCTCTTCCTGGCAGATCCAGATAGTATAGTGTAGCCAGTGATTACTTCCTTCTCCTGGCAGATTGAGGTAGTGTAGTGTAGCCAGTGACTGCTCCTCCTCCTGGTAGATGCGGGTAGTGTAGTGTAGCCAGTGACGACTCCTCTTCCTGGTAGATGCGGGTAGTGTAGTGTAGCCAGTGATGGCTCCTCTTCCTGGTAGATGCCGGTAGTGTAGTATGGCCAGTGATGGCTCCTCTTCCTGGTAGATGCCGGTAGTGTAGTGTAGTGTAGTGTAGTTTAGTGTAGTATAGTGTAGTGTGTAGTGTAGTGTGCCCAGTGACAGCTCCTCTTCCTGGTAGATGCGGGTAGTGTAGTGTAGTGTAGCCAGTGACAGCTCCTCTTCCTGGTAGATGCGAGTAGTGTAGTGTAGCCAGTGATGGCTCCTCTTCCTGGCAGATGCAGGTAGTGTAGTGTAGCCAGTGACTGCTCCTCTTCCTGGCAGATGCCGGTAGTGTAGTGTAGCCAGTGATGGCTCCTCTTCCTGGTAGATGCCGGTAGTGTAGTGTAGTTTAGTGTAGTGTAGTGTGTAGTGTAGTGTGCCCAGTGACAGCTCCTCTTCCTGGTAGATGCGGGTAGTGTAGTGTAGCCAGTGACTGCTCCTCTTCCTGGTAGATGCGGGTAGTGTAGTGTAGCCAGTGACAGCTCCTCTTCCTGGTAGATGCAGGTAGTGTAGTGTAGCCAGTGACTGCTCCTCTTCCTGGTAGATGCAGGTATTGTAGTGTAGCGTAGCCAGTGATGACTCCTCTTCCTGGCAGATGCGGGTAGTTTAGTTTAGCCAGTGATGGCTCCTTTTCCTGGCAGATGCAGGTAGTGTAGTGTAGCCAGTGACGGCTCCTCTTCCTGGCAGATGCAGGTAGTGTAGTGTAGCCAGTGATGGCTCCTCTTCCTGGCAGATGCAGGTAGTGTAGTGTAGCCAGTGACGGCTCCTCTTCCTGGCAGATGAAGGTAGTGTAGTGTAGCCAGTGACGGCTCCTCTTCCTCGTAGATGCCGGTAGTGTAGTGTAGTGTATTGTGGCCAGTGACAGCTCCTCTTCCTGGTAGATGCAGGTAGTGTACTGTAGCCAGTGATGGCTCCTCTTCCTGGTAGATGCAGGTAGTGTAGTGAATCCAGTGACGGCTCCTCTTCCTGGCAGATGCAGGTAGTGTAGTGTAGCCAGTGACTGCTCCTCTTCCTGGCAGATTCAGGTAGTGTAGTGTGGCCAGTGACGGCTCCTCTTCCTGGCAGATGCCAATAGTATAGTGTAGCCAGTGATTACTTCCTTCTCCTGGCAGATTGAGGTAGTGTAGTGTAGCCAGTGACTGCTCCTCCTCCTGGTAGATGCGGGTAGTGTAGTGTAGCCAGTGATGGCTCCTCTTCCTGGTAGATGCGGGTAGTGTAGTGTAGCCAGTGATGGCTCCTCTTCCTGGCAGATGCAGGTAGTGTAGTGTAGCCAGTGACTGCTCCTCTTCCTGGTAGATGCATGTAGTGTAGTGTAGCCAGTGATGGCTCCTCTTCCTGGCAGATGCCAATAGTGTAGTGTAGCCAGTGACGGCTCCTCTTCCTGGCAGATGCCGGTAGTGTAGTGTAGCCAGTGATGGCTCCTCTTCCTGGTAGATGCCGGTAGTGTAGTGTAGTGTAGTGTGTAGTGTAGTGTGCCCAGTGGCAGCTCCTCTTCCTGGTAGATGGGTGTAGTGTAGTGTAGCCAGTGACTGCTCCTCTTCCTGGTAGATGCAGGTAGTGTAGTGTAGCCAGTGACTGCTCCTCTTCCTGGCAGATGAAGGTAGTGTAGTGTAGCCAGTGACGGCTCCTCTTCCTGGCAGATGCAGGTAGTGTAGTGTAGCCAGTGACTGCTCCTCTTCCTGGCAGATGCAGGTAGTGTAGTGTAGCCAGTGACTGCTCCTCTTCTTGGCAGATTCAGGTAGTGTAGTGTAGCCAGTGATGGCTCCTCTTCCTCGTAGATGCCGGTAGTGTAGTGTAGTGTAGTGTAGTGTGGCCAGTGACGGCTCCTCTTACTGGCAGATCCAGATAGTATAGTGTAGCCAGTGATTACTTCCTTCTCCTTGCAGATTGAGGGAGTGTAGTGTAGCCAGTGACTGCTCCTCTTCCTGGTAGATGCAGGTAGTGTAGTGTGGCCAGTGATGGCTCCTCTTCTTGGCAGTTGCAGGTAGTGTAGCGCAGTGTAGCCAGTGATGGCTCCTCTTCCTGGCAGATGCAGGTAGTGTAGTGTAGCCAGTGATGGCTCCTCTTCCTGGTAGATGCAGGTAGTGTAGTGTAGCCAGTGATGGCTCCTCTTCCTTGTAGATGCAGGTAGTGTAGTGTAGCCAGTGATGGCTCCTCTTCCTGGTAGATGCAGCTAGTGTAGTGTAGCCAGTGATGGCTCTTCTTCCTGGCAGATGCAGGTAGTGTAGTGTAGCCAGTGATGGCTCCTCTTCCTGGTAGATGCAGGTAGTGTAGTGTAGCCAGTGATGGCTCCTCTTCCTGGTAGATGCAGGTAGTGTAGTGTAGCCAGTGATGGCTCCTCTTCCTGGCAGATGCCAGTAGTGTAGTGTAGCCAGTGACTGCTCCTCCTCCTGGTAGATGCGGGTAGTGTAGTGTAGCCAGTGACAGCTCCTCTTCCTGGTAGATGCGAGTAGTGTAGTGTAGCCAGTGATGGCTCCTCTTCCTGGCAGATGCAGGTAGTGTAGTGTAGCCAGTGACTGCTCCTCTTCCTGGCAGATGCCGGTAGTGTAGTGTAGTGTAGCCAGTGATGGCTCCTCTTCCTTGTAGATGCCGGTAGTGTAGTGTCGTTTAGTGTAGTATAGTGTAGTGTGTAGTGTAGTGTGCCCAGTGATGGCTCCTCTTCCTGGCAGATGCAGGTAGTGTAGTGTAACCAGTGACTGCTCCTCTTCCTGGTAGATGCAGGTAGTGTAGTGTAACCAGTGATGGCTCCTCTTCCTGGCAGATGCAGGTAGTGAAGTGTAGCCAGTGATGACTCCTCTTCCTGGCAGATGCGGGTAGTTTAGTTTAGCCAGTGATGGCTCCTCTTCCTGGCAGATGCAGGTAGTGTGGTGTAGCCAGTGACGGCTCCTCCTCCTGGCAGATGCAGGTAGTGTAGTGTAGCCAGTGACTGATCCTCTTCCTGGCAGATTCAGGTAGTTTAATGTAGCCAGTTATGGCTCCTCTTCCTCGTAGATGCCGGTAGTGTAGTGTAGTGTGGCCAGTGACGGCTCCTCTTCCTGGCAGATCCAGATAGTATAGTGTAGCCAGTGATTACTTCCTTCTCCTGGCAGATTGAGGTAGTGTAGTGTAGCCAGTGACTGCTCCTCCTCCTGGTAGATGCGGGTAGTGTAGTGTAGCCAGTGACTGCTCCTCTTCCTGGTAGATGCGGGTAGTGTAGTGTAGCCAGTGATGGCTCCTCTTCCTGGCAGATGCAGGTAGTGTAGTGTAGCCAGTGAAGGCTCCTCTTCCTGGTAGATGCAGGTAGTGTAGTGTAGCCAGTGATGGCTCCTCTTCCTGGTAGATGCAGGTAGTGTAGTGTAGCCAGTGACTGCTCCTCTTCCTGGTAGATGCAGGTAGTGTAGTGTAGCCAGTGATGGCTCCTCTTCCTGGCAGATGCCAATAGTGTAGTGTAGCCAGTGACGGCTCCTCTTCCTGGCAGATGCCGGTGGTGTAGTGTAGCCAGTGATGGCTCCTCTTCCTTGTAGATGCCGGTAGTGTAGTGTAGTTTAGTGTAGTATAGTGTAGTGTGTAGTGTAGTGTGCCCAGTGACAGCTCCTCTTCCTGGTAGATGGGTGTAGTGTAGTGTAGCCAGTGACTGCTCCTCTTCCTGGTAGATGCAGGTAGTGTAGTGTAGCCAGTGACTGCTCCTCTTCCTGGCAGATGAAGGTAGTGTAGTGTAGCCAGTGACGGCTCCTCTTCCTGGCAGATGCAGGTAGTGTAGTGTAGCCAGTGACTGCTCCTCTTCCTGGCAGATGCAGGTAGTGTAGTGTAGCCAGTGACGGCTCCTCTTCCTGGCAGATCCAGATAGTATAGTGTAGCCAGTGATTACTTCCTTCTCCTTGCAGATTGAGGGAGTGTAGTGTAGCCAGTGACTGCTCCTCTTCCTGGTAGATGCAGGTGGTGTAGTGTGGCCAGTGATGGCTCCTCTTCCTGGTAGATGCAGGTAGTGTAGTGTAGTGTAGTGTAGTGTAGTGTGGCCAGTGATGGCTCCTCTTCCTGGCAGTTGCAGGTAGTGTAGTGTAGCCAGTGATGGCTCCTCTTCCTGGTAGATGCAGGTAGTGTAGTGTAGCCAGTGATGGCTCCTCTTCCTGGCAGATGCAGGTAGTGTAGTGTAGCCAGTGATGGCTCCTCTTCCTGGTAGATGCAGGAAGTGTAGTGTAGCCAGTGATGGCTCCTCTTCCTGGTAGATGCAGGTAGTGTAGTGTAGCCAGTGATGGCTCCTCTTCCTGGCAGATGCCGGTAGTGTAGTGTAGCCAGTGACGGCTCCTCTTCCTGGTAGATGCAGGTAGTGTAGTGTAGCCAGTGACTGCTCCTCTTCCTGGTAGATGCAGGTAGTGTAGTGTGGCCAGTGATGGCTCCTCTTCCTGGTAGATGCAAGTAGTGTAGTGTAGTGTAGTGTAGTGTGGCCAGTGATGGCTCCTCTTCCTGGCAGTTGCAGGTAGTGTAGTGTAGTGTAGCCAGTGATGGCTCCTCTTCCTGGCAGATGCAGGTAGTGTAGTGTAGCCAGTGATGGCTCCTCTTCCTGGTAGATGCAGGTAGTGTAGTGTGGCCAGTGATGGCTCCTCTTCCTGGCAGTTGCAGGTAGTGTAGTGTAGTGTAGCCAGTGATGGCTCCTCTTCCTGGCAGATGCAGGTAGTGTAGTGTAGCCAGTGATGGCTCCTCTTCCTGGTAGATGCAGGTAGTGTAGTGTAGCCAGTGATGGCTCCTCTTCCTGGTAGATGCAGGTAGTGTAGTGTAGCCAGTGATGGCTCCTCTTCCTGGTAGATGCAGCCAGTGTAGTGTAGCCAGTGATGGCTCCTCTTCCTGGTAGATGCAGGTAGTGTAGTGTGGCCAGTGACTGCTCCTCTTCCTGGTAGATGCAGGTAGTGTAGTGTAGCCAGTGACGGCTCCTCTTCCTGGCAGATGCCGGTAGTGTAGTGTAGCCAGTGATGGCTCCTCTTCCTGGTAGATGCAGGTAGTGTAGTGTAGCCAGTGATGGCTCCTCTTCCTGGTAGATGCAGGTAGTGTAGTGTAGCCAGTGACTGCTCCTCTTCCTGGCAGATGCAGGTAGTGTAGTGAATCCAGTGACGGCTCCTCTTCCTGGCAGATGCAGGCAGTGTAGTGTAGCCAGTGACGGCTCCTCTTCCTGGCAGATCCAGATAGTATAGTGTAGCCAGTGATTACTTCCTTCTCCTGGCAGATTGAGGTAGTGTAGTGTAGCCAGTGACTGCTCCTCCTCCTGGTAGATGCGGGTAGTGTAGTGTAGCCAGTGACGGCTCCTCTTCCTGGCAGATGCAGGTAGTGTAGTGTGGCCAGTGATGGCTCATCTTCCTGGTAGATGCGGGTAGTGTAGTGTGGCCAGTGATGGCTCCTCTTCCTGGTAGATGCGGGTAGTGTAGTGTAGCCAGTGATGGCTCCTCTTCCTGGCAGATTCAGGTAGTGTAGTGTAGCCAGTGATGGCTCCTTTTCCTGGCAGATGCAGGTAGTGTAGTGTAGCCAGTGATGGCTCCTCTTCCTGGCAGATGCAGGTAGTGTAGTGTAGCCAGTGATGGCTCCTCTTCCTGGCAGATGCAGGTAGTGAAGTGTAGCCAGTGATGGCTCTTCTTCCTGGTAGATGCAGGTAGTGTAGTGTGGCCAGTGACGGCTCCTCTTCCTGGCAGATCCAGATAGTATAGTGTAGCCAGTGATTACTTCCTTCTCCTGGCAGATTGAGGTAGTGTAGTGTAGCCAGAGACTGCTCCTCCTCCTGGTAGATGCGGGTATTGTAGTGTAGCCAGTGACGGCTCCTCTTCCTGGCAGATGCAGGTAGTGTAGTGTGGCCAGTGATGGCTCCTCTTCCTGGTAGATGCGGGTAGTGTAGTGTAGCCAGTGATGGCTCCTCTTCCTGGCAGATGCAGGTAGTGTAGTGTAGCCAGTGATGGCTCCTCTTCCTGTCAGATGCAGGTAGTGTAGTGTAGCCAGTGACTGCTCCTCTTCCTGGCAGATGCAGGTAGTGTAGTGAATCCAGTGACGGCTCCTCTTCCTGGCAGATGCAGGTAGTGTAGTGTAGCCAGTGATGGCTCCTCTTCCTGGCAGATGCAGGTAGTGTAGTGTAGCCAGTGACTACTCCTCTTCCTGGCAGATGCCGGTAGTGTAGTGTAGCCAGTGATGGCTCCTCTTCCTGGTAGATGCCGGTAGTGTAGTGTAGTTTAGTGTAGTGTAGTGTGTAGTGTAGTGTGCCCAGTGACAGCTCCTCTTCCTGGTAGATGCGGGTAGTGTAGTGTAGCCAGTGACTGCTCCTCTTCCTGGTAGATGCGAGTAGTGTAGTGTAGCCAGTGACAGCTTCTCTTCCTGGTAGATGCAGGTAGTGTAGTGTAGCCAGTGATGGCTCCTCTTCCTGGAAGATGCAGGTAGTGTAGTGTAGCCAGTGACTGCTCCTCTTCCTGGTAGATGCAGGTATTGTAGTGTAGCGTAGCCAGTGATGACTCCTCTTCCTGGCAGATGCGGGTAGTTTAGTTTAGCCAGTGATGGCTCCTCTTCCTGGCAGATGCAGGTAGTGTAGTGTAGCCAGTGACTGCTCCTCTTCCTGGCAGATGCAGGTAGTGTAGTGTAGCCAGTGATTACTTCCTTCTCCTTGCGGATTGAGGTAGTGTAGTGTAGCCAGTGACTGCTCCTCCTCCCGGTAGATGCGGGTAGTGTAGTGTAGCCAGTGACAGCTCCTCTTCCTGGTAGATGCGAGTAGTGTAGTGTAGCCAGTGATGGCTCCTCTTCCTGGCAGATGCAGGTAGTGTAGTGTAGCCAGTGACTGCTCCTCTTCCTGGCAGATGCCGGTAGTGTAGTGTAGCCAGTGATGGCTCCTCTTCCTTGTAAATGCCGGTAGTGTAGTGTAGTGTAGTTTAGTGTAGTGTAGTGTGTAGTGTAGTGTGCCCAGTGACAGCTCCTCTTCCTGGTAGATGCGGGTAGTGTAGTGTAGCCAGTGACTGCTCCTCTTCCTGGTAGATGCGGGTAGTGTAGTGTAGCCAGTGACAGCTCCTCTTCCTGGTAGATGCAGGTAGTGTAGTGTAGCCAGTGACTGCTCCTCTTCCTGGTAGATGCAGGTATTGTAGTGTAGCCAGTGATGGCTCCTCTTCCTGGCAGATGCAGGTAGTGTAGTGTAACCAGTGATGGCTCCTCTTCCTGGCATATGCAGGTAGTGTAGTGTAACCAGTGACTGCTCCTCTTCCTGGTAGATGCAGGTAGTGTAGTGTAACCAGTGATGGCTCCTCTTCCTGGCAGATGCAGGTAGTGAAGTGTAGCCAGTGATGACTCCTCTTCCTGGCAGATGCGGGTAGTTTAGTTTAGCCAGTGATGGCTCCTCTTCCTGGCAGATGCAGGTAGTGTGGTGTAGCCAGTGACGGCTCCTCTTCCTGGCAGATGCAGGTAGTGTAGTGTAGCCAGTGATGGCTCCTCTTCCTGGCAGATGCAGGTAGTGTAGTGTAGCCAGTGACTGCTCCTCTTCCTGGCAGATTCAGGTAGTTTAATGTAGCCAGTTATGGCTCCTCTTCCTCGTAGATGCCGGTAGTGTAGTGTAGTGTGGCCAGTGACGGCTCCTCTTCCTGGCAGATCCAGATAGTATAGTGT
This sequence comes from Anomaloglossus baeobatrachus, assembly GCF_048569485.1. Lineage (NCBI taxonomy): Eukaryota > Metazoa > Chordata > Amphibia > Anura > Aromobatidae > Anomaloglossus > Anomaloglossus baeobatrachus. Next base: position 579,148,399 of record NC_134358.1, read on the forward strand.
AGCCAGTGATTACTTCCTTCTCCTGGCAGATTGAGGTAGTGTAGTGTAGCCAGTGACTGCTCCTCCTCCTGGTAGATGCGGGTAGTGTAGTGTAGCCAGTGACTGCTCCTCTTCCTGGTAGATGCGGGTAGTGTAGTGTAGCCAGTGACTGCTCCTCTTCCTGGTAGATGCGGGTAGTGTAGTGTAGCCAGTGATGGCTCCTCTTCCTGGCAGATGCAGGTAGTGTAGTGTAGCCAGTGATGGCTCCTCTTCCTGGTAGATGCAGGTAGTGTAGTGTAGCCAGTGATGGCTCCTCTTCCTGGTAGATGCAGGTAGTGTAGTGTAGCCAGTGACTGCTCCTCTTCCTGGTAGATGCAGGTAGTGTAGTGTAGCCAGTGATGGCTCCTCTTCCTGGCAGATGCCAATAGTGTAGTGTAGCCAGTGACGGCTCCTCTTCCTGGCAGATGCCGGTGGTGTAGTGTAGCCAGTGATGGCTCCTCTTCCTGGTAGATGCCGGTAGTGTAGTGTAGTTTAGTGTAGTATAGTGTAGTGTGTAGTGTAGTGTGCCCAGTGACAGCTCCTCTTCCTGGTAGATGGGTGTAGTGTAGTGTAGCCAGTGACTGCTCCTCTTCCTGGCAGATGCAGGTAGTGTAGTGTAGCCAGTGACTGCTCCTCTTCCTGGCAGATGAAGGTAGTGTAGTGTAGCCAGTGACGGCTCCTCTTCCTGGCAGATGCAGGTAGTGTAGTGTAGCCAGTGACTGCTCCTCTTCCTGGCAGATTCAGGTAGTGTAGTGTAGCCAGTGATGGCTCCTCTTCCTCGTAGATGCCGGTAGTGTAGTGTAGTGTAGTGTGGCCAGTGACGGCTCCTCTTCCTGGCAGATCCAGATAGTATAGTGTAGCCAGTGATTACTTCCTTCTCCTTGCAGATTGAGGGAGTGTAGTGTAGCCAGTGACTGCTCCTCTTCCTGGTAGATGCAGGTAGTGTAGTGTGGCCAGTGATGGCTCCTCTTCCTGGCAGTTGCAGGTAGTGTAGTGTAGCCAGTGATGGCTCCTCTTCCTGGTAGATGCAGGTAGTGTAGTGTAGCCAGTGATGGCTCCTCTTCCTGGCAGATGCAGGTAGTGTAGTGTAGCCAGTGATGGCTCCTCTTCCTGGTAGATGCAGGTAGTGTAGTGTAGCCAGTGATGGCTCCTCTTCCTGGTAGATGCAGGTAGTGTAGTGTAGCCAGTGACGGCTCCTCTTCCTGGCAGATGCAGGTAGTGTAGTGTAGCCAGTGACTGCTCCTCTTCCTGGTAGATGCAGGTAGTGTAGTGTGGCCAGTGATGGCTCCTCTTCCTGGTAGATGCAAGTAGTGTAGTGTAGTGTAGTGTAGTGTAGTGTAGCCAGTGATGGCTCCTCTTCCTGGCAGATGCAGGTAGTGTAGTGTAGCCAGTGATGGCTCCTCTTCCTGGTAGATGCAGGTAGTGTAGTGTAGCCAGTGTCGGCTCCTCTTCCTGGTAGATGCCGGTAGTGTAGTGTGGCCATTGATGGCTCCTCTTCCTGGTAGATGCAGGTAGTGTAGTGTAGCCAGTGATGGCTCCTCTTCCTGGTAGATGCAGCTAGTGTAGTGTAGCCAGTGATGGCTCCTCTTCCTGGTAGATGCAGGTAGTGTAGTGTGGCCAGTGATGGCTTTTCTTCCTGGTAGATACAGGTAGTGTAGTGTGGCCAGTGATGGCTCCTCTTCCTGGTAGATGCAGATAGTGTAGTGTAGCCAGTGTCGGCTCCTCTTCCTGGTAGATGCCGGTAGTGTAGTGTGGCCATTGATGGCTCCTCTTCCTGGTAGATGCAGGTAGTGTAGTGTAGCAAGTGAGGGCTCCTCTTCCTGTTAGATGCCGGTCGTGTAGTGTGTAGTGTAGTGTAGTGTAGTGTAGTGTAGTGTGGCCAGAAATGGTTCCTCTTCCTGGCAGATGCAGGTAGTGTAGTGTAGCCAGTTCTGGCCACCTGGCCAGAATCCTACTCCACACTGATGAGGGGCACTACCCCAAAACAGCTGTCTGTGGATGGATACCTGGCCTTGGTATTTCCCTTTTCATATCTTTAAACTTGTCAAAGAGTTGGATATTGACTAAAAGGGCCACTTCATATGGTGGTAATCGTGGTTTCCTAAAACGAGCCACTCCTTGGCTATGTCCTTTCCAGAGGGATATCTGGCTAGTTTCTATGTCGAGACTCCTAACAGAGGCTGCACAGACTTTTTTAATTTGAATATTTCCCAGGGGGCAATGCACCTAGGATTTCACTGTATTGAGCGCCTCGTTGGCTGCCGGCAGTGTTTTTTCTCTGGCTGGTCTCCCCGAGATCAGTGATTGTTTTGTCTTGTTGGTCTACTAGGCATTGCTCCCACCTGGCCAGAATCCTACTCCACACTGATAGGATCCTGGTAGGTGCGGGTAGTGTAGTGTAGCCAGTAATGGCTCCTCTTCCTGGCAGATGCACGTAGTGTAGTGTAGCCAGTGACTGCTCCTCTTCCTGGTAGATGCAGGTAGTGTAGTGTAGCCAGTGACTGCTCCTCTTCCTGGCAGATGCGGGTAGTGTAGTGTAGCCAGTGACTGCTCCTCTTCCTGGCAGATGCGGGTAGCATAGTGTAGCCAGTGACGGCTCCTCTTCCTGGCAGATGCGGGTAGTGTAGTGTAGCCAGTGACTGCTCCTCTTCCTGGCAGATGCGGGTAGTGTAGTGTAGCCAGTGACGGCTCCTCTTCCTCGCAGATGCAGGTAGTGTAGTGTAGCCAGTGACGGCTCCTCTTCCTGGCAGATGCAGGTAGTGTAGTGTAGCCAGTGACTGCTCCTCTTCCTGGCAGATGCGGGTAGTGTAGTGTAGCCAGTGACGGCTCCTCTTCCTGGCAGATGCAGGTAGTGTAGTGTAGCCAGTGATGGCTCCTCTTCCTGGCAGATGCAGGTAGTGTAGTGTAGCCAGTGACTGCGCCTCTTCCTGGCAGATGCAGGTAGTGTAGTGTAGCCAGTGTCGGCTCCTCTTCCTGGTAGATGCCGGTAGTGTAGTGTAGTGATGGCTCCTCTTCCTGGTAGATGCGGGTAGTGTAGTGTAGCCAGTGACTGCTCCTCTTCCTGGCAGATGCAGGTAGTGTAGTGTAGCCACTGTCGGCTCCTCTTCCTGGTAGATGCCGGTAGTGTAGTGTAGTGATGGCTCCTCTTCCTGGTAGATGCGGGTAGTGTAGTGTAGCCAGTGACTGCTCCTCTTTCTGGCAGATGCGGGTAGTGTAGCCAGTGTCGGCTCCTCTTCCTGGCAGATGCAGGTAGTGTAGTGTGGCCAGTGACGGCTCCTCCTCCTGGTAGATGCCAGTAGTGTAGTGTAGCCAGTGACGGCTCCTCTTCCTGGCAGATACGGGTGGTGTAGTGTAGCCAGTGACGGCTCCTCTTCCTGGCAGATGCAGGTAGTGTAGTGTAGCCAGTGACGGCTCCTCTTCCTGGCAGATGCAGGTAGTGTAGTGTAGCCAGTGACTGCGCCTCTTCCTGGTAGATGCAGGTAGTGTAGTGTAGCCAGTGTCGGCTCCTCTTCCTGGTAGATGCCGGTAGTGTAGTGTAGTGATGGCTCCTCTTCCTGGTAGATGCGGGTAGTGTAGTGTAGCCAGTGACTGCTCCTCTTCCTGGCAGATGCAGGTAGTGTAGTGTAGCCACTGTCGGCTCCTCTTCCTGGCAGATGCAGGTAGTGTAGTGTGGCCAGTGATGGCTCCTCTTCCTGGTATATGCAGGTAGTGTAGTGTAGCCAGTGACTGCTCCTCTTCCTGATATATGCAGGTACTGTAGTGTAGCCAGTGACTGCTCCTCTTCCTGGTAGATGCAGGTAGTGTAGTGTGGCCAGTGATAGCTCCTCTTCCTGGTAGATGCAGGTAGTGTAGTGTAGCCAGTGTCGGCTCCTCTTCCTGGCAGATGCAGGTAGTGTAGTGTGGCCAGTGATGGCTCCTCTTCCTGGTATATGCAGGTAGTGTAGTGTAGCCAGTGACTGCTCCTCTTCCTGATATATGCAGGTACTGTAGTGTAGCCAGTGACTGCTCCTCTTCCTGGTAGATGGAGGTAGTGTAGTGTGGCCAGTGATAGCTCCTCTTCCTGGTAGATGCAGGTAGTGTAGTGTAGTGTAGCCAGTGATGGCTCCTCTTCCTGGCAGATGCAGGTAGTGTAGTGTAGCCAGTGATGGCTCCTCTTCCTGGCAGATGCGGGTAGTGTAGTGTAGTCAATGATGGCTCCTCTTCCTGGCAGATGCGGGTAGTGTAGTGTAGCCAGTGATGGCTCCTCTTCCTGGTAGATGCAGGTAGTGTAGTGTAGTGTAGCCAGTGATGGCTCCTCTTCCTGGCAGATGCAGGTAGTGTAGTGTGGCCAGTGACGGCTCCTCTTCCTGCTAGATGCGGGTAGTGTAGTGTAGCCAGTGATGGCTCCTCTTCCTGGTAGATGCAGGTAATGTACTGTGGCCAGTGACTGCTCCTCTTCCTGGTAGATGCAGGTAATGTACTGTGGCCAGTGACTGCTCCTCCTCCTGGTAGATGCGGGTAATGTAGCCAGTGACTGCTCCTCCTCCTGGTAGATGCAGGTAGTGTAGTGTAGCCAGTGACGGCTCCTCTTCCTGGTAGATGCAGGTAATGTAATGTGTAGCCATTGATGGCTCCTCTTCCTGGTAGATGCAGGTAGTGTAGTGTAACCAGTGATGGCTCCTCTTCCTGGTAGATGCAGGTAGTGTAGTGTAGCCAGTGACGGCTCCTCTTCCTGGTAGATGTGGGTTATGTAGCCAGTGACTGCTCCTCCTCCTGGTAGATGCAGGTAGTGTAGTGTAGCCATTGATGGCTCCTCTTCCTGGTAGATGCAGGTAGTGTAGTGTAACCAGTGATGGCTCCTCTTCCTGGTAGATGCAGGTAGTGTAGTGTAGTGTAACCAGTGATGGCTCCTCTTCCTTTTCAACGTAAAAAAACTGGGGAAAAACGGGTTTTATGCCGCGCTAGGAAACCACGAGTATGAATATAACAAATTGTTCTTTTATTTAGGTCATTTGGAATGACCTAAATAAAAGAACAATTTGTTATATTCATGCTCGTGGTTTCCTAGCACGGCATAAAACCCGTTTTTCCCCAGTTTTTTTACGTTGAAAATTTTGCTCTGTGACGGGGCTGCTGCTGAACCACCGAAGCGATCATCCACGTCTGCAAAGGGGTTGTGACTGTCACAACCCCACCAGGTGAGTGCATTGCTCTTTTACCTTTCGCACTGTAAACTGGGTGAGACCCTATTGCGCCTTTTTCTCTCCCATCACGACTCCTCTTCCTGGTAGATGCGGGTAGTGTAGCGAGTGATGGCTCCTCTTCCTGGCAGATTGAGGTAGTGTAGTGTAACCAGTGATGGTGTGACGCCCTGGACCCCAGGGGTCACAGAATAACACCACATACACACACACACCCCCTCCCCCGGTCAGGAACACCCGTCAAACAAAACCCTTGTTGCTCCCTCCAGGGTCTGATGTCCACACCAGGTGGGGCGGAGCCAGGCAGCCCCCCCCACCGAGGAGTTCACAGGTTTGGAGGCGGGAAAAGTAGTCAGTTTGTAGTTGGAGTTGAGTTTGGAGAGAGTTGGGTGAAGGAGTGGAGTGGAGAAGTGGAGCTCAGGAGGTTGAAGTGGAGAGACTGTGTGTGTCTGGGTCGGAGCCCAGGCACAGTCAGCAAGGTCGGCAGACAGTGGTGGCTGTCTGCAGGAGTTAGTGGACGTCTGCGGAACCGTAGGACCGGGGTCGGGCGGTGGCCCGCCGGTACCGAACCGGGGAGCGGATTGAAGCTAAGCACCAAGGCAGGGTACTCAGATCCCGACTAGGCTCGGAAGCCGCCGTAGCGGTCAAATTCTCTGATTGCGGTCTGGACCTCAGGGGTTCATTCCCACCCAAGTCCCGTCATAAGGCAACAGCCCAACCTGTCCGGATAAGAGCCACCGGCAACGGCCAGAGATCCAAGGGCCAGCGCCTGCGGGCAAAACAAGCTCTGCCAACACGTACAAGCCGGGGAGCGGACCACCCGTGGGAATCCGTAAGGGTCAAACACTTACACACAGGTGCAGGGAAAGACAGCCGCCATCAACCCGTCCAGGGAAAGGTGAAGAAACCGCAGCCGACTGTGGGCCCCGTCCATCCAGCCGTTTGGTTTACCAGAGACTCTGTCATTGACTACCTGAGTGAGTACACCAGTGCCTTCCGACACAGCGCTGCACTGCTGCCCTGCATCCATGCTGCCTCCCCGCATCGGCACCTGCACCTAGCCCCTACCCACCAACATACATTCATCCGAACCCGCAACCGAGGCCCCGGGACCAACCGCCCCTACCCACGGAGGGGCCAACACCTCAGCTGCTCCCCGCCATCGCTCCCGGGAACCCCCGTCACCAGCAGCGGTGGTGCCCACCATCACCACAACCCTGTGGGTGGCGTCACAACTGACATCCCACCACCAAATCTCCCCCCTTTTCACTCGTGGGCGAGGAGGCGCTGCTTGAGCCCCCGAGGAACAGAAGCACCGGACCCGAGCGCCAGAGATTCCCCAGGCAAGCTGCGTTCCCCCAAAAACCCCTGTCCGCCCGCGACAATGGCTCCTCTTCCTGGCAGATGCAGGTAGTGTAGTGTAGTGTAGCCAGTGATGACTCCTCTTCCTGGTAGATGCAGGTAGTGTAGTGTGGCCAGTGACGGCTCCTCTTCCTGGTAGATGCAGGTAGTGTAGTGTAGCCAGTGACGGCTCCTCTTCCTGGCAGATGCAGGTAGTGTAGTGTAGCCAGTGACTGCTCCTCTTCCTGGTAGATGCAGGTAGTGTAGTGTAGCCAGTGACTGCTCCTCTTCCTGGCAGATGCAGATAGTGTAGTGTGGCCAGTGACTGCTCCTCTTCCTGGTAGATGCGGGTAGTGTAGTGTAACCAGTGATGGCTCCTCTTCCTGGTAGATGCAGGTAGTACAGTGTAGCCAGTGATGGCTCCTCTTCCTGGCAGATGCAGGTAGTGTAGCCAATGATGGCTCCTCTTCCTGGTAGATGCAGGTAGTGTAGTGTAGCCAGTGACGGCTCCTCTTCCTGGCAGATGCAGGTAGTGTAGTGTAGCCAGTGATGGCTCCTCTTCCTGATAGATGCAGGTAGTGTAGTGTAGTGTAGTGTAGTGTAGCCAGTGATGGCTCCTCTTCCTGGCAGATGCAGGTAGTGTAGTGTAACCAGTGATGGCTCCTCTTCCTGGTAGATGCAGGTAGTGCAGTGTAGCCAGTGATGGCTCTTCTTCATGGTAGATACAGGTAGTGTAGTGTAGCCAGTGACTGCTCCTCGTCCTGGCAGATAGTGTAGTGTAGTGTAGCCAGTGATGACTTCCTTCTCCTAGCAGATTGAGGTAGTGTAGTGTGGCCAGTGACGGCTCCTCTTCCTGGTAGATGCCGGTAGTGTAGTGTGGCCAGTGACGGCTCCTCTTCCTGGCAGATGCAGATAGTGTAGTGTAGCCAGTGACTGCTCCTCTTCCTGGTAGATGCCGGTAGTGTAGTGTAGTGATGGCTCCTCTTCCTGGTAGATGCGGGTAGTGTAGTGTAGCCAGTGACTGCTCCTCTTCCTGGCAGATGCAGGTAGTGTAGTGTAGCCACTGTCGGCTCCTCTTCCTGGTAGATGCCGGTAGTGTAGTGTAGTGATGGCTCCTCTTCCTGGTAGATGCGGGTAGTGTAGTGTAGCCAGTGACTGCTCCTCTTTCTGGCAGATGCGGGTAGCATAGTGTAGCCAGTGACGGCTCCTCTTCCTGGCAGATGCGGGTAGTGTAGTGTAGCCAGTGACTGCTCCTCTTCCTGGCAGATGCAGGTAGTGTAGTGTGGCCAGTGACGGCTCCTCCTCTGGTAGATGCCAGTAGTGTAGTGTAGCCAGTGACGGCTCCTCTTCCTGGCAGATACGGGTGGTGTAGTGTAGCCAGTGACGGCTCCTCTTCCTGGCAGATGCAGGTAGTGTAGTGTAGCCAGTGACGGCTCCTCTTCCTGGCAGATGCAGGTAGTGTAGTGTAGCCAGTGACTGCGCCTCTTCCTGGTAGATGCAGGTAGTGTAGTGTAGCCAGTGTCGGCTCCTCTTCCTGGTAGATGCCGGTAGTGTAGTGTAGTGATGGCTCTTCTTCCTGGTAGATGCGGGTAGTGTAGTGTAGCCAGTGACTGCTCCTCTTCCTGGCAGATGCAGGTAGTGTAGTGTAGCCACTGTCGGCTCCTCTTCCTGGCAGATGCAGGTAGTGTAGTGTGGCCAGTGATGGCTCCTCTTCCTGGTATATGCAGGTAGTGTAGTGTAGCCAGTGACTGCTCCTCTTCCTGATATATGCAGGTACTGTAGTGTAGCCAGTGACTGCTCCTCTTCCTGGTAGATGCAGGTAGTGTAGTGTGGCCAGTGATAGCTCCTCTTCCTGGTAGATGCAGGTAGTGTAGTGTAGCCAGTGTCGGCTCCTCTTCCTGGCAGATGCAGGTAGTGTAGTGTGGCCAGTGATGGCTCCTCTTCCTGGTATATGCAGGTAGTGTAGTGTAGCCAGTGACTGCTCCTCTTCCTGATATATGCAGGTACTGTAGTGTAGCCAGTGACTGCTCCTCTTCCTGGTAGATGGAGGTAGTGTAGTGTGGCCAGTGATAGCTCCTCTTCCTGGTAGATGCAGGTAGTGTAGTGTAGTGTAGCCAGTGATGGCTCCTCTTCCTGGCAGATGCAGGTAGTGTAGTGTAGCCAGTGATGGCTCCTCTTCCTGGCAGATGCGGGTAGTGTAGTGTAGTCAATGATGGCTCCTCTTCCTGGCAGATGCGGGTAGTGTAGTGTAGCCAGTGATGGCTCCTCTTCCTGGTAGATGCAGGTAGTGTAGTGTAGTGTAGCCAGTGATGGCTCCTCTTCCTGGCAGATGCAGGTAGTGTAGTGTGGCCAGTGACGGCTCCTCTTCCTGCTAGATGCGGGTAGTGTAGTGTAGCCAGTGATGGCTCCTCTTCCTGGTAGATGCAGGTAATGTACTGTGGCCAGTGACTGCTCCTCTTCCTGGTAGATGCAGGTAATGTACTGTGGCCAGTGACTGCTCCTCCTCCTGGTAGATGCGGGTAATGTAGCCAGTGACTGCTCCTCCTCCTGGTAGATGCAGGTAGTGTAGTGTAGCCAGTGACGGCTCCTCTTCCTGGTAGATGCAGGTAATGTAATGTGTAGCCATTGATGGCTCCTCTTCCTGGTAGATGCAGGTAGTGTAGTGTAACCAGTGATGGCTCCTCTTCCTGGTAGATGCAGGTAGTGTAGTGTAGCCAGTGACGGCTCCTCTTCCTGGTAGATGTGGGTTATGTAGCCAGTGACTGCTCCTCCTCCTGGCAGATGCAGGTAGTGTAGTGTAGCCATTGATGGCTCCTCTTCCTGGTAGATGCAGGTAGTGTAGTGTAACCAGTGATGGCTCCTCTTCCTGGTAGATGCAGGTAGTGTAGTGTAGTGTAACCAGTGATGGCTCCTCTTCCTTTTCAACGTAAAAAGCTGGGGAAAAACGGGTTTTATGCCGCGCTAGGAAACCATGAGTATGAATATAACAAATTGTTCTTTTATTTAGGTCATTTGGAATGACCTAAATAAATAAAAGTGTTCCCCCGTGGTCCCCACATAGCTTTCTCATGAGCCAGATCAGACACCCCCATACTTTGCACTGACGAGGTGCAAGCACCCCGAAACACCGTGTCTGCAAATTGGGATTCTGATCTGGCTTATATATCCTGAGTCATATTGCAAAGGATTGTCGAAAATCCACTTGTGACTTTTAGGATCGCTACTTCCAATAGGTGGCGCTGTGCTAGAGTTTGTCTCCTTTACTGGAGAGACAATTTGAATATTTCCCAGAGGGGCATTGCAGCTATAAGTCCCCTTACCTGGCAGCCAGACTGGCTTGCAAAGTCTCCTTAAGGAGAATAGTGTTCCCCCGTGGTCCCCACATAGCTTTCTCATGAGCCAGATCAGACACCCCCATACTTTGCACTGACGAGGGGCAAGCACCCCGAAACACCGTGTCTGCAAATTGGGATTCTGATCTGGCTTATATATCCTGAGTCATATTGCAAAGGATTGTCGAAAATCCACTTGTGACTTTTAGGATCGCTACTTCCAATAGGTGGCGCTGTGCTAGAGTTTGTCTCCTTTACTGGAGAGACAATTTGAATATTTCCCAGAGGGGCATTGCAGCTATAAGTCCCCTTACCTGGCAGCCAGACTGGCTTGCAAAGTCTCCTTAAGGAGAATAGTGTTCCCCCGTGGTCCCCACATAGCTTTCTCATGAGCCAGATCAGACACCCCCATACTTTGCACTGACGAGGGGCAAGCACCCCGAAACACCGTGTCTGCAAATTGGGATTCTGATCTGGCTTATATATCCTGAGTCATATTGCAAAGGATTGTCGAAAATCCACTTGTGACTTTTAGGATCGCTACTTCCAATAGGTGGCGCTGTGCTAGAGTTTGTCTCCTTTACTGGAGAGACAATCTAAATAAAAGAACAATTTGTTATATTCATGCTCGTGGTTTCCTAGCACGGCATAAAACCCGTTTTTCCCCAGTTTTTTTACGTTGAAAATTTTGCTCTGTGACGGGGCCGCTGCTGAACCACCGAAGCGATCATCCACGTCTGCAAAGGGGTTGTGACTGTCACAACCCCACCTGGTGAGTGCATTGCTCTTTTACCTTTCGCACTGTAAACTGGGTGAGACCCTATTGCGCCTTTTTTTCTCTCCCATCACGACTCCTCTTCCTGGTAGATGCGGGTAGTGTAGCGAGTGATGGCTCCTCTTCCTGGCAGATTGAGGTAGTGTAGTGTAACCAGTGATGGTGTGACGCCCTGGACCCCAGGGGTCACAGAATAACACCACATACACACCCCCTCCCCCGGTCAGGAACACCCGTCAAACAAAACCCTTGTTGCTCCCTCCAGGGTCTGATGTCCACACCAGGTGGGGCGGAGCCAGGCAGCCCCCCCCCACCGAGGAGTTCACAAGTTTGGAGGCGGGAAAAGTAATCAGTTTGTAGTTGGAGTTGAGTTTGGAGAGAGTTGGGTGAAGGAGTGGAGTGGAGAAGTGGAGCTCAGGAGGTTGAAGTGGAGAGACTGTGTGTGTCTGGGTCGGAGCCCAGGCACAGTCAGCAAGGTCGGCAGACAGTGGTGGCTGTCTGCAGGAGTTAGTGGACGTCTGCGGAACCGTAGGACCGGGGTCGGGCGGTGGCCCGCCGGTACCGAACCGGGGAGCGGATTGAAGCTAAGCACCAAGGCAGGGTACTCAGATCCCGACTAGGCTCGGAAGCCGCCGTAACGGTCAAATTCTCTGATTGCGGTCTGGACCTCAGGGGTTCATTCCCACCCAAGTCCCGTCATAAGGCAACAGCCCAACCTGTCCGGATAAGAGCCACCGGCAACGGCCAGAGATCCAAGGGCCAGCGCCTGCGGGCAAAACAAGCTCTGCCAACACGTACAAGCCGGGGAGCGGACCACCCGTGGGAATCCGTAAGGGTCAAACACTTACACACAGGTGCAGGGAAAGACAGCCGCCATCAACCCGTCCAGGGAAAGGTGAAGAAACCGCAGCCGACTGTGGGCCCCGTCCATCCAGCCGTTTGGTTTACCAGAGACTCTGTCATTGACTACCTGAGTGAGTACACCAGTGCCATCCGACACAGCGCTGCACTGCTGCCCTGCATCCATGCTGCCTCCCCGCATCGGCACCTGCACCTAGCCCCTACCCACCAACATACATTCATCCGAACCCGCAACCGAGGACCCGGGACCAACCGCCCCTACCCACGGAGGGGCCAACACCTCAGCTGCTCCCCGCCATCGCTCCCGGGAACCCCCGTCACCAGCAGCGGTGGTGCCCACCATCACCACAACCCTGTGGGTGGCGTCACAACTGACATCCCACCACCAAATCTCCCCCCTTTTCACTCGTGGGCGAGGAGGCGCTGCTTGAGCCCCCGAGGAACAGAAGCACCGGACCCGAGCGCCAGAGATTCCCCAGGCAAGCGGCGTTCCCCCAAAAACCCCTGTCCGCCCGCGACAATGGCTCCTCTTCCTGGCAGATGCAGGTAGTGTAGTGTAGTGTAGCCAGTGATGACTCCTCTTCCTGGTAGATGCAGGTAGTGTAGTGTGGCCAGTGACGGCTCCTCTTCCTGGTAGATGCAGGTAGTGTAGTGTAGCCAGTGACGGCTCCTCTTCCTGGCAGATGCAGGTAGTGTAGTGTAGCCAGTGACTGCTCCTCTTCCTGGTAGATGCAGGTAGTGTAGTGTAGCCAGTGACTGCTCATCTTCCTGGCAGATGCAGATAGTGTAGTGTGGCCAGTGACTGCTCCTCTTCCTGGTAGATGCGGGTAGTGTAGTGTAACCAGTGATGGCTCCTCTTCCTGGTAGATGCAGGTAGTACAGTGTAGCCAGTGATGGCTCCTCTTCCTGGCAGATGCAGGTAGTGTAGCCAATGACTGCTCCTCTTCCTGGTAGATGCAGGTAGTGTAGTGTAGCCAGTGACTGCTCATCTTCCTGGCAGATGCAGATAGTGTAGTGTGGCCAGTGACTGCTCCTCTTCCTGGTAGATGCGGGTAGTGTAGTGTAACCAGTGATGGCTCCTCTTCCTGGTAGATGCAGGTAGTACAGTGTAGCCAGTGACGGCTCCTCTTCCTGGCAGATGCAGGTAGTGTAGTGTAGCCAGTGATGGCTCCTCTTCCTGATAGATGCAGGTAGTGTAGTGTAGTGTAGTGTAGTGTAGCCAGTGATGGCTCCTCTTCCTGGCAGATGCAGGTAGTGTAGTGTAACCAGTGATGGCTCCTCTTCCTGGTAGATGCAGGTAGTGCAGTGTAGCCAGTGATGGCTCTTCTTCATGGTAGATACAGGTAGTGTAGTGTAGCCAGTGACTGCTCCTCGTCCTGGCAGATAGTGTAGTGTAGTGTAGCCAGTGATGACTTCCTTCTCCTAGCAGATTGAGGTAGTGTAGTGTAGCCAGTGACGGCTCCTCTTCCTGGTAGATGCCGGTAGTGTAGTGTGGCCAGTGACGGCTCCTCTTCCTGGCAGATGCAGGTAGTGTAGTGTAGCCAGTGACTGCTCCTCTTCCTGGTAGATGCCGGTAGTGTAGTGTGGCCAGTGACGGCTCCTCTTCCTGGCAGATGCAGATAGTGTAGTGTAGCCAGTGACTGCTCCTCTTCCTGGTAGATGCAGGTAGTGTAGCCAGTGATGGCTCCTCTTCCTGGCAGATGCCGGTAGTGAAGTGTAACCAGTGATGGCTCCTCTTCCTGGTAGATGCCGGTAGTGTAGTGTAGCCAGTGATGACTTCCTTCTCCTAGCAGATTGAGGTAGTGTAGTGTAGCCAGTGACGGCTCCTCTTCCTGGTAGATGCCGGTAGTGTAGTGTAGTCAGTGACGGCTCCTCTTCCTGGCAGATGCAGGTAGTGTAGTGTAGCCAGTGACAGCTCCTCTTCCTGGCAGTTGCGGGTAGTTTAGTGTAGCCAGTGACGGCTCCTCCTCCTGGTAGATGCGGGTAGTGAAGTGTAACCAGTGACTGCTCATCTTCCTGGTAGATGCGGGTAGTGAAGTGTAACCAGTGACTGCTCATCTTCCTGGCAGATGCAGGTAGTGTAGTGTAGCCAGTGACAGCTCCTCTTCCTGGCAGATGCGGGTAGTGTAGTGTAGTGTAGTGTAGCCAGTGACGGCTCCTCTTCCTGGTAGATGCGGGTAGTGTAGTGTAGCCAGTGATGGCTCCTCTTCCTGGCAGATGCCGGTAGTGTAGTGTGGCCAGTGACAGCTCCTCTTCCTGGTAGATGCGGGTAGTGTAATGATATCTGTGTAGTATCGGTAATATCCAGGCCACATCAGTGATATCTGTTTGGAGCTTGTATATTTGGATGCCTCCGGTCTCTCCACCTGGGACATGCCCTTCTTCTCACAACACCCGCCTTTGCCGGCCATGCCTTTTTTTTCTCACAACACCCGCCTTTGCCGGCGATGCCTTTCTTTTCACAACACCCGCCTTTGCTGGCCATGCCCTTCTTCTCACAACACCCGCCTTTGCTGGCCATGCCTTTCTTCTCACAACACCCGCCTTTGCTGGCCATGCCTTTCTTCTCACAACACCCGCCTTTGCTGGCCATGCCTTTCTTCTCACAACACCCGCCTTTGCTGGCGATGCTTTTCTTCTTACAACACCCGCCTTTGCCGGACATGCCCTTCTTCTCACAACACCCGCCTTTGCTGGCCATGCCTTTCTTCTCACAACACCCGCCTTTGCTGGCCATGCCTTTCTTCTCACAACACCCGCCTTTGCTGGCCATGCCTTTCTTCTCACAACACCCGCCTTTGCCGGACATGCCCTTCTTCTCACATCGCCCGCCTTTGCCGGACATGCCCTTCTTCTCACAACACCCGCCTTTGCCGGCCATGCCTTTCTTCTCACAACACCCGCCTTTGCTGGCCATGCCTTTCTTCTCACAACACCCGCCTTTGCCGGCACATCTCCGCCGCATGTGAGAACCATTGTCAGAGTTGACGTCTGTGACCCAGAATCTGTCGTGGACGGCGGCTTCTGTCGAAGACTTTATTGAGGACTTGCCAGTGACAGCTTTTTTGGGTCTTTTATTGTAGGAAGCATTTTTACTGCATTGTTGTGTTTCCCCGAAAATAAACGTGTCTTCTATTAATGTTTGCTCCAGAGATGCGCTAGGTCATATTTTCGGGGGATGTCTTATTTTTCTATGAAGAAGAATTCACATTTATTGTTGAACAAAAAAAAAAGGCTCATTTATTATCTACTGTGCAGAAGTGGTCATCACAATCCAGCAGAAACAGACTGTGAAGCCTTCGCGGATTTCTTGCTGCTGCCATTATTTCCATGTACAACGTGCCCCGTGTTCTGTTCGGCTTCCAAACAAAGAATTTACTAGGTCTGACTTTCGGGGAGGCCTTATATTTAGCAATTCAGCAAAACCTCTCCTAGGTCTTATTTTCAGGGGATGTCTTATTTTCAGTGAAGCAGGGTATATACTGAATTAGTCGTGTATATATAATCCTCTTCCCTCCCCCAGGCTGCCCCGGTGATCAGGTGTTCAGCAATTGTGCCAGTTCTTGCCCCCGGACCTGTGCCGACCTCCGACCCGAGACCCCGTGCATCAGTGACGCCTGTGAGCCCGGCTGTTCTTGCCTCCCCGGAAAGGTGGGTGACGAGGATATGGGGTGTATATAGACGAATATATCGACATCGGCTAGGAATGCCGCGGAGACTCATATTACTCACTGTCTGACAAGCACCAGGAAGCAGCACATGGTAGAATTATGGCTCCAACGCCAGAGGCAGCACTGTGTGGTGTGGAACTACAAGCTCCAGCATGTGAGGAGCGCTGCAGACCGTCCATGCATACTGGGACTTGTAGTCTTGTGTTGACTTTGTACAGGTGTTTATAGCTGTGTTCACTGATGACGTGTGGACACCGATAGGCTGATGGCCAGTCAGGTCGGACGTTTTGCAGCCAGTTTAGCCGGTGGACTGTCGCACTGCAGGTCCGGGCCGCCCGTGGACTGTCGCACTGCAGGTCCGGTCAACCTGTGAACTGTCGCACTGCAGGTCCGGGCCGCCCGTGGACTGTCGCACTGCAGGCCGGGCAACCTGTGAACTGTCGCACTGCAGGTCCGGGCCACCCGTGGACTGTCACTCTGCAGGGCTGGGCTGCCCATGGACTGTTTCACTGTAAGTCCAGGAAGCCGGTGGACTGTCGCACTGCAGGTCCAGGCCACCCGTGGACTGTCGCTCTGCAGGTCCGGGTAGCCCATGTACTGTCACACTGCAGGGCTGGGCTGCCCATGGACTGTCTCACTGTAGGTCCGGGAAGCCGATGGACTGTTGCACTGTAGGGCTGGGCTGCCCATGGACTGTCTCACTGTAGGTCCGGGAAGCCGATGGACTGTTGCACTGCAGGTCCGGGCCCCCCGTGGACGGGCCGCCCATGAACTGTGCAGTCCGAGCTGTCATATCTTTTAGCCACTTCGCGTCTTTGGAAACCTGAAGAGGGTAAAACATGCTTAGAAGATGAAGTGTGGGGATGGCCAGCATTTCTCATTATTGCAGATATCGTTCTTCTTGGAGTTTATGCAGTGATTTTTTTAGGAGGGTAATGTGTGTAGATACTGCATGTTATTAAAGGGGCAGTCTACTGCTGGACATCCACAGCCAATCAGTTCAGGACCTTATAGAAAATAACAGCTGCTGATGCTCACCTCCTGCAGCTGCCCATTGTGTCCCACGCCTGCAGCTGATCAATACCCCATCCGCTCCAATGGTAAAGTGATGGCTGCATCTGACTGGCAGCTGCTGATTGACTGCAGCCGCCTCCTTACACAAGTCGCGTCCCTCTCGGTAAGTGTAAAGTGTGTCACCAGGGCCCTTGAACTGATTAAGCCGGAGATATCCAGGAGTGGACAAACCCTGTAATGGCTGAATGGTCGTCCTCTTCTTCACAGGCACATTGTACTGGTACGTTTTTATATACCAGTGCATAGCTTTATTCCTATATATTTCAGACAAAATAAAACTCTAGATTTTTTTGTTACTTACAAAATTATTAAAAAATATATGAAAATCAGTTACAATAATCTCACTTTTTAAAACTTTTTTTTTTTTTAACTGGGACCAAAGGAGGTTGCCAAAGTAGCACAAATCGCCAATACCTAGAGGCCAACCGTACACTTGAGGTGTGGAAATTGTCCTTCACTAACTGGAAAGGTAGTAAGCCGACAACCACCAACAATGCCCTGCCGCACGATCTTCGGCAGTTCTTGCCCCATCTGCTAGCACTTTGCCTGCATTTCATACCTGCTGGTACTACACTTGGAACCAACCTGGACATATTAGCCTCACCTGCCCAGGGAGGCAGAAAAGGAACCCAACATCCAATGGCCTAGTGCAGCTGTTCTTTTTGTGGATGGGACAGGTGATGGGGCCCTTAAAAACTTGCAACTGGATACTGTGGGCAACATCGTCACTGAGGCTCAAGGACCCCGATGCAGAGCAAACTCTCATTTGCCTTAACCTTGTGTTCCCTGAAGATCTTATCCCGGGAAGACCCCATCACTGGAATTAGGGGTGCTTGTCAGTCTTTGGCAGTCAGTAATGTTTTCCTAGAGTGGTGTGGTGGAAGGGGTTGAGGGAAGTGGGGTGTCTGAGAACATCCTCTCAAATGTTTTAATGGGGACCGATCTTGGATAGTTGGTGACAATACGTTCCTGACGTACATTAATGTAGAACATGATAAAAAACTGTTTGATTTTACAGGGTAACTCGGCCACGTCACGCTGCGGGGTGATGTTGCTAAGGATCCCCTCAAAGAAGTGGGAATCAGAGCTAAGGGTGATGGAGGCAGGCATGAGGACCGTGAGGAACGTGGTCACATGCAGTTGACCAGTGTCATGACAGACTATAAGATGGCCAGTGTTAGCTGCTCCAGGCAAAAGTGTTTCCCACAGCCCGTCAGGATGATAAGTGACCAGCCAGGGTTGTTGGAAAGTGTTACCCACTGCATGTCAGGGATGAAGGAAAAATGTCATGACCAGCTGGGGGGTCACACAGACATCCCACTGCTGCCACCAGTTTGTCATGAACAAGCCCTCTGCTGCCCCCTATCGGCAGGACAATTACGCAACTCACTGACCACTAGATATGCGGCTCCGGCAGTTTCCACTACTAGGTTGATTATTGTGACGCTCACAGTGAGGATATTGCATGTATATAACCGGATCCAGCACATGGGATATATACTGCTCCACAATAACCCAAGGAAAGTGGCTGCCACCACCAATCGTTTATGCAGGTAGATCGCACACCCGTTATAGGTAACATTTGACTTCGGGGTTGCGGGTTATAGAGCAAGAGGAACAAAGCTAAAACATTTTATATATTTAATCCAAAAGACCAAGCAGTGTTTATAAAAAAATATAAAATAAGATTCTACAAAAGGGAACAATACAATATAGACAATTACTGAACATAAAAATGACTACACGTGGGTCACTGAAATGAAAACTTGGAACAACCCTACAGCAGTGTTTCCTCCTGGCATTGTACACAGATTAGAATGTTAGCATTTTATTTTTATTAACCCATGCTACACCCACAAACCTCTCCTCTGGCGACTGAAGAAGAGACTGGACATGGGCTGTGGCTTCAGTTCCCAGAAGACTATGAAACCCCAATCTCCACGATTTCTTGGCCCCTGGAGGTCACAGGCGGGAGATATTACCAGCATCTTCCTTATCATGAATTTACCTGTTCGTTTTTTGGAAACATGACGTGGCTGGTATCATCTAATTGGCTGATTTTCATTTGGGAGGATCCCGGTCATTATCCAGCAGGATGTCTTACGTTCATCATTTTCTCATAATTCTCAAAATACATATCCCATAACTGTAGGATCCATGCGCATCCCAGTATGTATGATTGTACACTGGCGCCTGTCTGACCTGATCTTCTGATGGCTGCACCCTGATATAGCAGGAAAGGCAGAAATCCGCCTTCTTGTACGCAAATGTTCAGACCGGCTGTCTCCCTCACCGGCTGTAATCACTTATCCACACCGGGGTCCTAGGTTTAATGAGGAGCCCTCTCATAACTGATGTCTACAGTGCATAGGGGTGTATAGGGGTGTATAGGGGTGTATAGGGGTGTCAGTCCCTTGTCAGAGAGATCGCTCGTGGATTTATCATTTTTCTCCATGACAAAAAGTGTTACCCAGAACCTGTCAGGGTGATGGGAAAGTGTTACCCAGAACCTGTCAGGGTGATGGGAAAGTGTTACACATAACCAGTCAGGGTGATGGGAAAGTGTTACACATAACCAGTCAGGGTGATGGGAAAGTGTTACACATAACCAGTCAGGGTGATGGGAAAGTGTTACCCAGAACCTGTCAGGGTGATGGGAAAGTGTTACACATAACCAGTCAGGGTGATGGGAAAGTGTTACACATAACCTGTCAGGGTGATGGGAAAGTGTTACACATAACCAGTCAGGGTGATGGGAAAGTGTTACCCAGAACCTGTCAGGGTGATGGGAAAGTGTTACACATAACCAGTCAGGGTGATGGGAAAGTGTTACCCAGAACCTGTCAGGGTGATGGGAAAGTGTTACACATAACCAGTCAGGGTGATGGGAAAGTGTTACACATAACCAGTCAGGGTGATGGGAAAGTGTTACCCAGAACCTGTCAGGGTGATGGGAAAGTGTTACCCAGAACCTGTCAGGGTGATGGGAAAGTGTTACCCAGAACCTGTCAGGGTAATGGGAAAGTGTTACACATAACCAGTCAGGGTGATGGGAAAGTGTTACACATAACCAGTCAGGGTGATGGGAAAGTGTTACCCAGAACCTGTCAGGGTGATGGGAAAGTGTTACCCAGAACCTGTCAGGGTGATGGGAAAGTGTTACCCAGAACCTGTCAGGGTGATGGGAAAGTGTTACCCAGAACCTGTCAGGGTGATGGGAAAGTGTTACACATAACCAGTCAGGTTCCTCTTGGCCAGTCCATGAGAAGTGAAACAGGGGTACTGTCTCTTAAAGTCCAGACATATGCCTTGTAGGGATACCTCCTTCATATGTGTGTACTCTGTATATGTGCATATGTACTGTGTATATGTGTGTACTGTGTATATGTGTGTACTGTGTATATGTGTGTACTGTGTATATGTGTGTACTGTGTATATGTGTGTACTGTGTATATGTGCATATGTACTGTGTATATGTGCATATGTACTGTGTATATGTGTGTACTGTGTATATGTGTGTACTGTGTATATGTGTGTACTGTGTATATGTGTGTACTGTGTATATGTGCATATGTACTGTGTATATGTGTGTACTGTGTATATGTGTGTACTGTGTATATGTGTACTCTGTATATAGAAATATGCATAGAAATGTGCACTTGGTCCCAATTGTCTCTGTCAGTGTCCGCTCCTGAAGACATTCTCCTCTCCTCTGCCAGAGCAATAGTCACTATCCTCCTGATTGTCCCCAGGTTGTGCAGGGTGAGAGCTGTGTGGCCCCGGAGCAGTGTCCTTGTGTCCTCCCCTTAGGGCCCGAGCTCCTCTGGACGGAAAATATCACTATGGAAGAAAGAAGTAGAGAATATCCAGTGGGCACAACTCTACAGTACCAGTGTAATAACTGGTGAGAAGCGGGGTGGGGAGGGAAGAGGCGGGGCATGGAGGGACAAGGCGGGGTTAGGAAGAAAGAGGCGGGGCATGGAGGGACAAGGCGGGGATAGGAAGAAAGAGGCTGGGCATGGAGGGACAAGGTGGGGCTAGGAAGAAAGAGGTGGGGTGGGAGGAAGTAGGGGTCTGGATTGGGAAGGCGGGGCAGGAAGGGAGAAGACAGAGTAGGAGAGAGAAGGAGGAAAGAGGAGGTGGGGAGGGAGAAGAGATGGGGCATAAAAAAGAAGGAGCAGGGACAAAGGAGGTGAGGCACACAGAAAAAAGAGCTGGGGGAGGGAGAAGAGTGTGGAGGAGAAGAGGGGGGGAGAGGTTGGGACAGACAAAATAAAGCTAGAAAGATGGGTGCAGAGAGAGAGGGGAGAAGAACCAGAGACAGGAAGAGATAAGGGGGGGCAGGTAGAGATAAGGGGAGGGGCAGCTTACAGCTAAGGCGAGGGGCAGGTACAAATAAAGGGATGGGCCGGTGCAGGTAAGGTCTGGGGTAAGTACAGATAAGGGGAGGGGCAGGTACAGATGAGAGGGTCTTGTGCAGCTCAGGGGAGTGCAGGTGGAGAAAAGGGGAGGGGCAGGAACAGCTCAGGGGAGGAGCAGGTGGAGATGATAGGGTCTTGTGCAGCTCTGGGGAGGAGCAGGTGGAGATGATAGGGTCTTGTGCAGCTCAGGGGAGGGGCAGGTGGAGATGATAGGGTCTTGTGCAGCTCAGGGGAGGGAGCAGGTGGAGATGATAGGGTCTTGTGCAGCTCAGGGGAGGAGCAGGTGGAGATGATAGGGTCTTGTGGAGATGATAGGGTCTTGTGCAGCTCAGGGGAGGAGCAGGTGGAGATGATAGGGTCTTGTGCAGCTCAGGGGAGGGGCAGGTGGAGATGATAGGATCTTGTGCAGCTCAGGGGAGGAGCAGGTGGAGATGATAGCATCTTGTGCAGCTCAGGGGAGGGGCAGGTGGAGATGATAGGGTCTTGTGCAGCTCAGGGGAGGGGCTGGTGGAGATGGTAGGGTCTTGTGCAGCTCAGGGGAGGGGCAGGTGGAGATGATAGGGTCTTGTGCAGCTCAGGGGAGGGGCAGGTACAGGATTGTGTAATAAGCCTTTAATAGACATGTTCCTCTCTCCTGCAGCTCCTGCCATAGAGGAAGCTTTGTGTGCTCCGCTCAGGACTGTGCAGGTGAGATTCTCAGCACTGCAGGGGTTCTGCACCCCGCTCGGTCTGGCAGTGGTTTATACGTGTCTATCTTGCAGTGGACTGTGAGTGGTCGCAGTGGTCGGCCTGGTCTTCATGTTCTTCAACTTGTGGAAATGGAGTCCAAACTTCACAGCGGCATCAGATCCGACAACGGCTGTACGACGGGGAGGAATGTATTGGACCCCCGACCCGCCAGAGGGGGTGTGAGCTCCCCGACTGCAGTAAGTAGTGGGGTCCACCTGATATGGCACTGGCTCGCTCTGCTACACTGCACGCCGATACAGGGGCTACCAAGTGTATACACCCCCTATAAAGGGGATCCCTGATACAGGTCCCCCCCGAGTGTATGCACCCCTGATACAGGCGCCCCCATGTGTATGCACCGCCCCATACAAGGGCCCCCATGCATATGCACACCTTATACAGGGGCCCCCTAAGTGTATGCACTTCTGAAACAGGGGGCCCCGTGCATATGGACCCCTGATACAGGGGCCCCTGGGTGTATGCACGCAGGGGCCTCCGAGTTTATGCACACCTGATACAGGGGCCCACAAGTGTATACACTCAAGATACAGGGGCCGCCGAGTGTATACACACCCGATACAGGGCCCCCGGGTGTATGCACGCAGGGGCCTCCGAGTTTATTCACATCCAATACAGGGGCCCCCCCAGTGTATACACTCAAGATGCACGGCCTCCCAGTGTATGCACACCCAATACAGGGGCCCCTGAGTGTATGCACACCCGATACAGGGGCCCCTGAGTGTATGCACACCCGATACAGGGGCCCCTGAGTGTATGCACACCCGATACAGGGGCCCCTGAGTGTATGCACACCCAATACAGGGGCCCCTGAGTGTATGCACACCCAATACAGGGGCCCCTGAGTGTATGCACACCCGATACAGGGCCTCCCGAGTTTGTGCACCCCCTATATAGTGGTCCCCCGAGTGTGTGCACCCCCGATACAGGGCCCCCCCCCGAGTTTGTGCACCCCTGATACAGTGGCCCCCAAGTGTGTGCACCCCTAATACAGTGGCCCCCGAGTGTGTGCACCCCTAATACAGTGGCCCCCGAGTGTGCGCACCCCTGATCAGTGGCCCCCGAGTGTGTGCACCCCTGATAAAGGGGCCCCTGAGTGTGTGCACCCCTGATCAGTGGCCCCCGAGTGTGTGCACCCCTGATAAAGGGGCCCCTGAGTGTGTGCATACTGGATACACCATTCTGAGTATATGCCCAATACACTGCACCGACTACCTAAGCCCGTGACGCCCTGTGTGCAGGTTGCCCCGTTGGGGAGAGGTGGATGCGCTCGGTCCCCGGTGAGGACTCCTGTGAGCGGACCTGTCAGGACATCTATAAAGAGCAGCACAGAAACTGCAGTGCGGGGGCCGCGGGCGGCTGTGTGTGTGAGGCAGGGGCGTACCGCAGCAGCCAAGGCAAGTGTGTGACCGCCGAGCAGTGCGAGTGTCAGCACCAAGAGCAGGACTATCTGGTGAGTATACCCATCATCACTGCGCCTGCTGGGACTGAAGAGAATCCCGCCCTGTGTGGACACCTGATAATCACCCTGCGGTCACGACAGCCAATACTCACCCAGTGGTCCCGACACCCAATACTCACCCAGCGGTCCCGACACCCAATACTCACCCAGTGGTCCCGACACCCAATACTCACCCAGTGGTCTCGACACCCAATACTCACCCAGTGGTCCCGACACCCGATACTCACCCAGTGGTCCCGACACCCGATACTCACCCAGTGGTCCCGACACCCGATACTCACCCAGTGGTCCCGACACCCGATAATCACCCAGTGGTCCCGACACCCGATAATCACCCAGTGGTCCCGACACCCGATAATCACCCCGCGGTCCCGACACCCGATAATCAACCCGCGGTCCCGACACCCAATACTCACCCAGTGGTCCCGACACCCAATACTCACCCAGTGGTCCCGACACCCAATACTCACCCCATGGTCCTGACACCCAATACTCACCCCATGGTCCTGACGCCCGATAATCACCCCACAGTCCTGACACCCAATAATCACCCTGCGGTCCTGACACCCAATAATCACCCTGCGGTCCTGACACCCAATAATCACCCTGCGGTCCTGACACCCAATAATCACCCCGCGGTCCTGACACCCAATAATCACCCCATGGTCCTGACACCCAATAATCACCCCGCGGTCCTGACACCCAATAATCACCCCGCGGTCCTGACACCCAATATTCACCCCATGGTCCTGACACCCAATAATCACCCCATGGTCCTGACACCCAATAATCACCCCGCAGTCCTGACACCCAATAATCACCCCGCGGTCCTGACACCCAATAATCACCCTGCAGTCCTGACACCCAATAATCACCCCGCGGTCCTGACACCCAATAATCACCCCGCGGTCCTGACACCCAATAATCACCCCGTGGTCCTGACACCCGATAATCACCCCGTGGTCCTGACACTCATTAATCACCCCGCGGTCCTGACACCCAATAATCACCCCGCGGTCCTGACACCCAATAATCACCCCGTGGTCCTGACACCCGATAATCACCCCGTGGTCCTGACACCCAATAATCACCCTGCAGTCCTGACACCCAATAATCACCCCGCGGTCCTGACACCCGATAATCACTCCATGGTCCTGACACCCAATAATCACCCCGCGGTCCTGACACTCAATAATCACCCCGCGGTCCTGACACCCACAGACCTGACGCCCGATAATCACCCCGCGGTTCACTGATAGACTTTGGATTATATTCTGTGCAGCCCGGAGAGGACTGGCAGGACGGATGCCACATGTGTCGCTGTGTTAATGGGATTGGAGTCTGTGCCACAAACTGTCCACCGCTCCACTGTGCCGAGGTGAGGAGACCGCTGACATCACACCGGGGGCCGATGGATGATTACATCACACCGGGGGGGCGATGGATGATTACATCACACCGGGGGGGGGGGGGGCGATGGATGATTACATCACACCGGGGGGGGCGATGGATGATTACATCACACCGGGGGGGGGACGATGAATGATTACATCACACCGGGGGGGCGATGGATGATTACATCACACCGGGGGGGCGATGGATGATTACATCACACCGGGGGCCGATGGATGATTACATCACACCGGGGGGGGGGGCGATGGATGATTACATCACACCGGGGGGGGGCGATGGATGATTACATCACACCGGGGGGGGGACGATGAATGATTACATCACACCGGGGGGGCGATGAATGATTACATCACACCGGGGGGGCGATGGATGATTACATCACACCGGGGGGGGCGATGGATGATTACATCACACCGGGGGGGGGACGATGAATGATTACATCACACCGGGGGGGCGATGGATGATTACATCACACCGGGGGGGCGATGGATGATTACATCACACCGGGGGCCGATGGATGATTACATCACACCGGGGGGGGGGCGATGGATGATTACATCACACCGGGGGGGGGCGATGGATGATTACATCACACCGGGGGGGGGGCGATGGATGATTACATCACACCGGGGGGGGCCGATGGATGATTACATCACACCGGGGGGGGGGGGCGATGGATGATTACATCACACCGGGGGGGGGGGGCGATGGATGATTACATCACACCGGGGGGGGCGATGGATGATTACATCACACCGGGGGGGGGGGGCCATTTACATCACACCGGGGGGGACGATGAATGATTACATCACACCGGGGGGGACAATGGATGATTACATCACACCGGGGGGGGACGATGGATGATTACATCACACCGGGGGGGCCGATGGATGATTACATCACACCGGGGGGGGGCCGATGGATGATTACATCACACCGGGGGGGGACGATGAATGATTACATTACAGCGGGGGGGGGGGGGGCGATGGATGATTACATCACACCGGGGGGGGGGGGGCGATGGATGATTACATCACACCGGGGGGGGCGATGGATGATTACATCACACCGGGGGGGGGGCCATTTACATCACACCGGGGGGGACGATGAATGATTACATCACACCGGGGGGGACAATGGATGATTACATCACACCGGGGGGGGACGATGGATGATTACATCACACCGGGGGGGCCGATGGATGATTACATCACACCGGGGGGGGGCCGATGGATGATTACATCACACCGGGGGGGACGATGAATGATTACATTACAGCGGGGGGGGGGGGGGGCGATGGATGATTACATCACACCGGGGGGGGCGATGGATGATTACATCACACCGGGGGGGGGCGATGGATGATTACATCACACCGGGGGGGCGATGGATGATTACATCACACCGGGGGGGGCGATGGATGATTACATCACACCGGGGGGCGATGGATGATTACATCACACCGGGGGGCGATGGATGATTACATCACACCGGGGGGCGATGGATGATTACATCACACCGGGGGGGAACGATGAATGATTACATTACACCGGGGGGGGGCGATGGATGATTACATCACACCGGGGGGGGCGATGGATGATTACATCACACCGGGGGGGGCGATGGATGATTACATCACACGGGGGGGGGCGATGGATGATTACATCACACCGGGGGGGGACGATGGATGATTACATCACACCGGGGGGGGGCCAATGGATGATTACATCACACCGGGGGGGGGACGATGGATGATTACATCACACCGGGGGGGGGGGGCGATGGATGGTTACATCACACCGGGGGGCGATGGATGATTACATCACACCGGGGGGGACAATGGATGATTACATCACACCGGGGGGCGATGGATGATTACATCACACCGGGGGGGGCGATGGATGATTACATCACACCGGGGGGGGGCGATGGATGATTACATCACACCGGGGGGGACGATGGATGATTACATCACACCGGGGGGGGACGATGGATGATTACATCACACCGGGGGGGGGCCAATGGATGATTACATCACACCGGGGGGGGGACGATGGATGATTACATCACACCGGGGGGGGGGGCGATGGATGGTTACATCACACCGGGGGGCGATGGATGATTACATCACACCGGGGGGGACGATGGATGATTACATCACACCGGGGGGCGATGGATGATTACATCACACCGGGGGGCGATGGATGATTACATCACACCGGGGGGGACGATGAATGATTACATCACGCCGGGGGGCAATTATTACGTCACACCGACACCAGGAATAGGAATGTTTATTGTGTAATGAGCAGTTTGTTATTACAGGGGGAGGTGAAGGTGCAGGAGCCCGGGGATTGCTGCCTGGTGTGCCGCAGACACGTAGCAGGTATGACCGCATGAAGGATTGTACTGTCTCTTGGTGTATTGAGATATTGTCAATGCATAGCCATAGCTGTGGAACGCAGAACTTGTTTCAGAGAACTGAGCCCGTCTAGTGGCTCCTGGTTGGTCATATGAGGTCGGGCCAGTCTAATGGCTCCTGGCTGGTCGCTGGGTAGGGTCATTCTAGTGGCTGCCGGTTGGTAATGTACGGCTTGGCCAGTTCGGTAACCCTTGACTTGTCGCGTGGGGCAGAGCCAGTCTGGTAACTTCTGGTTGGTCATATGAGGTCGGGCCAGTCTATTGGCTCCTGGCTGGTCGCTGGGTAGGGTCATTCTAGTGGCTGCCGGTTGGTAATGTACGGCAAGGCCAGTTCGGTAACTCTTGACTTATCGCGTGGGGCAGAGCCAGTCTGGTAACTTCTGGTTGGTCACATGAGGTGGAGCCAGTCTAGTAACTCTTTGCTGGTCATTTGAGCGGGGCCAGTCTTCTGGCTGCTGTTTAGTCACTCTGGGCAGGGCCAGTCCGGTAACTCTTGGCTGGTCACATGGGGCAGGGCCCGTTTAGTAACTCCTGGTTGGTCAGATGGTCCGGGGCCAGTGTAGTGGCTCCTGGTTAGTCATGAGGTGGGGCCAGTCTAGGAACTTTTGGCTGGTCACTTGGTCGGGGCCAGTGTAGTGGCTTCTTTTAGTCACGTGGGTCAGGGCCATTTTAGTAACTATTGGCTGGTCATGTGGGGCAGGGACAGTCTAGTGGCTCCAGGTTCATCACATGTGTTGGGGCCAGTCTAGTTGCTTACAGTTAGTCACATGGGGTGGGGCTAGCTACTGTTCAAAGGTTTGGGGTCACCAGACAATTTTGTCTTTCCATGAATCTCCTCCTAGTATTCATCAGATGAGCTGTATAATGAATAGAGAATCTGGTGCAGACAGTGACGAGGTCAGGAATAATGATTGTTACATGTAATAATAATGTTCTCCTCACACTTGGCTTTCGGCACAGATCGCTCCTTTGCACAATTCCAGCTTTGCAGACCTTTGGTGTTCTAGCTGGTAATTTGCGGAGGTATCTGGAGATATTTCGCCCCATGCCCCCCCCCCCACAAGTTGGATTGTCTTGATGGGCACTTTTTGGTACCGTACGGTCAAGCTGCTCCCACAACAGCTCTATAGGGTTGAGATCTGGTGACTGGGCCACTCCATTACAGATAGATACCGGCTGCCGGCTTCTTCCCTAAATAGTTCATGCATAATTTGGAGGTGGCTTTGGGTCATTGTCCTGGTGTAGGATGAAATTGGCTCCAATCAAGCGCTGTCCACATGGTATGGCATGGCGTTATAAAATGGAGTGATAGCCTTCCTTATTCACAATCCCTTTTACCTTACAAATCTCCCACTTTACCAGCACAAAGCAACCCCAGACCATCACATGACCTCCACCATGCTTGACAGATGGCGTCAGGCAGTCTTCCAGCATCTTTTCAGTTGTTCTGTGTCTCACAAATGTTTTGTGTGATCCAAACACCTCACACTTGGATTCGTCTGTCCATAACACTTTTTCCCAATCTTCCTCTGTGCAATGTCTGTGTTCTTTTGCCCATATTAATCTTTTCCTTTTTTTGGCCAGTCTAAGATATGGCTTTTTCTTTGTCACTCTGCCCTGAAGGCCGGCATCCCGGAGTCGCCTCTTCACTATAGACGGTGACACTGGCGTTTTGCGGGTACTATGTAATGAAGCTGCCAGTTGAGGACCTGTGAGGCGTGGATTTCTCACACTAGAGACTGTAATGTACTTGTCTTGTTGCTCAGTTGTGCAGCGCGGCCTCCACTTCCCTCTACTCTGGTTAGAGCCTGTTTGTGCTCTCCTCTGAAGGGAGTAGTATGCACCGCTATAGGAAATCTTCAGTTTCTTGGCAATTTCTCGCATGGAATATCCTTCATTTCTAAGAACAGGAATAGACTGTCGAGTTTCACATGAAAGTTCTCTTTTTCTGGCCATTTTGAGAGTTTAATGGAACTAACAAATGTAATGCTCCAGATTCTCAACTAGCTCCAGATTCTCAACTAGCTCAAAGGAAGGTCAGTTTTATAGCTTCTCTAATCAGCAAAACTGTTTTCAGCTGTGCTAACATACTTACACAAGGGTGTTATGATCCGGAACCATGGAAGATCACCACAAATCATTGGCAAAAAGGTGACAAGAGCCTTGGCAACTAATCTGGCCGCCATCCCCTTACTAACCAACACAACTAGAAGTAGCCGAGGGGTGAACTAACATCCTGTGCACCGCGAACCCAGCCGGAGAACTAACTATCCTAAAGGTAGGAAAGATGAATAACTCTCTGCCTCAGAAAATAGACAAGAATAGCAAGCCCCCCACATTCAAAGACTGCGGTGATATAGGAAAAACACAATACACAGGTAGATGACAGGATTAGCAAAAGGTGAGGCCCTACTGACTAAAATAGGAAAGGACAGGAAAGGGACTGATGGTATCCAGAAAAAAACCCTGCAAAATACCAACTTCCTGATAGTACAAAAAGGCCCTCAGATCGCTCGATCTGAACTCCGTCCTATACCAGGCGCTCTTGTCATACCAATGAACAGAAAACAAGAATCATAACAAAGTCAACAAGCCATAAACACATGGACCCAAAGGAGCTATACTCCACACAGAACTGCAGGGAGTTCCTCAACAATCCACTGAGGAGGAAAATCCCTGCAAGCAAATAAACTGAAACCAACCACAACAAATGACAAACCCAGATAAGCAAAAGAACCAGGCAATAAATAAAGAGCAAGAACTTATCTGGAGTGGATGAAATGTAGAACAGGATTAAGCAGGCTGGAGATACAAAGAACAACTGACATCCGGCAACAGCCTGCAATCAGACCAGGACTTAAATAAGCAGAGAGTTAGGAAAGGAAACACCCACTGCACAACCCACCTGGTCTCTGTCCAAACCCTTCCTGGCCACCAGAGGGAGCCTCCCAGCAGCCAAGACATAACTAACATTCACAACAGTACCCCCCCCCCTTGAGGAGGGGTCACCGAACCCTCACCCACGCCACCGGGTCGCTCGGGATGAGCATGATGGAAGGCGCGAACCAACCTGTCCGCATGAATGTCAGAAGCCACAACCCAAGAGTTATCCTCCTGCCCATAACCCTTCCATTTCACAAGGTACTGAAGCTGACGCCTACTGCGACGGGAATCCAGAATTTTTTCAACCTCATACTCCAGATCCCCTTGTACCAAAACAGGGTCAGGAGGCGCTGCTGCAGGAACTGCCGGCTCCACATGTTTCTTCAACAAGGACTTATGGAAGACATTGTGAATCTTAAATGACACAGGCAGAGTCAAACGGAAAGATACAGGGTTAATAATCTCCGAAATCTTATAAAGGTCCAATAAATCTGGGCTTAAATTTGGGAGATGGAACTCTCATAGGAATATTTTTAGAGGACAACCACACCATGTCCCCTACTTTAAACCGGGGACCAACAGTCCGACGCCGGTTGGCAAACTTTTGGGCAGTTTCTTGGGACTGAAACAATTTATCCACTACCTGCCCCCAAATCTGCTGCATCCTGTCGACCAACGAATACACCCCCGGACAGTCAGACGCCTCAAGCTGCCCTGAGAGGAACCTAGTGTGATACCCAAAATTGCAGAAAAAGGGGGACACCAACGTGGTAGAGCTAGCTCTATTGTTAAGGGCAAATTCAGCCAAAGGCAAGAACGAAACCCAGTCATCCTGATCCGCAGAAACAAAACACCGTAAATAGGTCTCCAGGGTCTGGTTAGCCCTTTCAGTCTGACCGTTGGTCTGAGGATGAAACGCCGAGGAGAAAGACAGCTGAACACCCAATTTGGAGCAAAAAATCCTCCAATACCTGGATACAAACTGCACCCTCTGTCAGAAACAATGTTTTTGGGAATACCATGCAAACGGACAACATGTTGCAAAAACAAAGGCACCAACTCTGATGAAGACGGCAACTTAGATAGGGGAACCAAGTGGACCATCTTGGAGAATCTGTCACAGATCACCCAAATCACAGTCATTTTCTGAGAGACGGGAAGCTCTGAAATAAAATCCATAGAGATGTGCGTCCAAGGTTTCTTAGGTACAGGCAAAGGCAATAATAGCCCACTAGAACGTGAACAACCGGGCTTGGACCTAGAACAAACTCTACACGACTGCACAAAACGACGGACATCTCGGGACAGTTAAGGCCACCAAAAAGAGCATCTCACAAGATCCCGAGTACCAAAAATGCCAGGATGACCTGCCAAAACAGAGCAATGAACCTCAGAGACAACTCGGTCTCTCCATTGGTCTGGGACAAACAGTTTCCCTGTAGGACATCTCTCCGGTTTATCCCCCTGAAATTCCGCCAGTGCCAACCGCAGATCAGGCGAAATGGCCGAGAGAACTACACCATCATTCAGGATAGTAGACGGTTCGACAACATCCAAAGAGTCAGCGCAGAAACTCCTGGAAAGGGCATCGGCCTTAACATTCTTGGTGCCCGGCAAAAAAGAGACCACAAAATTAAACCGGGTAAAAAACAAAGCCCACCTGGCCTGCCGAGGATTCAACCTCTTGGCCGATTCCAGATAGATGAGATTCTTGTGGTCCGTAAGCACCACCACTTGATGCCTAGCCCCCTCCAACCAATGCCTCCACTCTTCAAATGCCCACTTCATAGCCAATAATTCCCGGTTCCCCACATCATAATTCCGTTCAGAAGGAGCAAACTTCCGAGAGAAAAAGGCACAGGGCTTAAGTTTACCCGAAGTAGCGTCTCGTTGAGACAGAACAGCACCTGCTCCGATCTCCGAGGCATCGATCTCAACTTGAAATGGGCGAGACACATCAGGTTGCTGCAGAACTGGGGCAGAAGTGAATCGCCTTTTAAGCTCCTGGAAGGCCACAATCGCCTCTGGGGTCCAATGCTCAGCATCAGCTCCCTTCTTTGTCAAATCTGTCAGAGGTTTTACAATGGCAGAAAAATTGGCTATAAATTTACGGTAAAAATTAGCAAACCCCAAAAACCGCTGCAGGGATTTTAGAGAAGTCGGTTGCACCCAGTCGTAAACAGCCTGAACCTTAACCGGGTCCATTTCAATAGCGGAGGGAGACAGGATGAAGCCCAAAAAGGAAATCCTGTGCACCCCAAAGAGGCACTTTGACCCCTTAACGTACAGTGCATGATCCTTAAGTATCTGAAAAACCTCCCGTACTTGCCCCACATGAGAGTCCCAATCATCAGAAAAAATCAAGATGTCATCCAAATACACAATCAAAAATTTACCAATAAGGTCCCGAAAAATATCATTCATGAAGGCCTGGAAGACGGAGGGTGCATTAGGGAGCCCAAAAGGCATCACTAGGTACTCAAAATGCCCCTCAGGAGTATTAAAAGCCGTCTTCCATTCATCACCCTCCTTAATACGGATGAGATTATACGCACCCTTGAGATCCAGTTTCGTAAACCATTTGGCACTCTTCACTCTAGAGAAAAGATCAGACATCAGAGGCAAAGGGCACTGATATTTGACCGTAATTTTATTAAGAAGACGGTAATCAATACAAGGCCTCAACGACCCATCTTTCTTAGCAACAAAGAAGAAGCCGGCACCCAAAGGAGAAGATGAGGGCCGAATGTGCCCCTTCTCCAATGATTCCCTGATGTATGACCGCATGGCATCATGTTCGGGCACAGACAAGTTGAAAATCCGCCCCTTAGGAAATTTACATCCGGCACCAGCTCAATGGCACAGTCACAGTCCCGGTGTGGGGGCAGAGAATCAGATTCCTGGTCATTAAATACATCACGGAAATCAGACAAGAAGGCCGGAACATCAACTGCCTGAGCAGACGGGGACGACAAGGAAAGGTCCTGATGCAAACCTTGACAACCCCAACTAGCTACCGACAAGGATCTTCAGTCAAGAACCGGATTATGGGTCTGCAACCACGGAAATCCCAGTACCAAGGTATCTTGTAGATTATGCAATACTAAAAATGTACAAGTTTCCTGATGCGCTGGTGCAACTCTCATAGGCACCTGGGTCCAAAATTGGGGTTTATGTTCTGCCAAAGGGGTAGCATCAATGCCCCTTAAAGGAATAGGAGTTTGCAAAGGAACCATGGGAAAACCACAATCCCTAGCAAACCCAAAATCCATCAAATTGAGCGCTGCCCCTGAGTCCACAAAGGCAAATGCAGAAAAGGAAGACAATGAGCAAATCAATGGGACAGACAAAAGAAACTTTGGTTGCAAAGAACCCACAGTAACAGAAGTAGCCAATCTCCTTTCACGTTTAGGGCAGACAGAGATGTTATGAGAAGCGTCTCCACAATAGAAGCACAGTCTATTCTTCCGTCTGAACCCCTGCCGACTAGCATTAGAAAGGACCCTATCACACTCCATAGGCTCCAAAGGCTGGTCCACAGGCACAAAACCAGCAGGTATCTTCCTGCGCTCACGTAACCGCCTATCAATCTGAATGGCCAAGGTCATAGAGGCATCAAGACCAGAAGGGATGGGAAATCCTACCATTACATCCTTCACAGCATCCGCAATACCCTTGCGAAAAAGAGCCGCAAGCGCATCATCATTCCATTTGGTGAGGACCGCCCACTTTCGAAATTTCTGACAAATCGTTTCTGCAGAATCCAAACCCTGAGTTAAGGACAACAAGACCTTTTCTGCTTGGTCCACAATATTGGGTTCGTCATATAATAATCCCAAGGCCTGAAAAAAGGAGTCTACATCATTGAGAATCGGATCATCAGACGCTAAAGAGAAGGCCCAGTCCTGAGGGTCACCACGCAGCAAGGAGATGACAATCTTAACCTGCTGTACGGGATTCCCTGAGGACTTAGGGCGCAGGTCAAAAAATAATTTACAATTATTTTTGAAGCTCAAAAATCTCGACCTATCTCCCGAAAAAAATTCAGGAACGGGAATCTTAGGCTCTGCAAGGGGAGTCCGTGCAAGATAAGACTCTATACGACGAACCTTAGCATCAAGATGAGCAACACGCTCACCCAATTCATCCATGCTAGACAAAGAAATCTTCCACAGAACCCAAAGAAGAAGAGGAAAAACACCAAAAAAAAAAAAAATTTCTCAGCAGCTTTTTTTTTTTCCTTCTTAAGAGTACCCTTTAAATTTGTGGGCCGGATGTACTGTTATGATCCGGAACCATGGAAGATCACCACAAATCATTGGCAAAAAGGTGACAAGAGCCTTGGCAACTAATCTGGCCGCCATCCCCTTACTAACCAACACAACTAGAAGTAGCCGAGGGGTGAACTAACATCCTGTGCACCGCGAACCCAGCCAGAGAACTAACTATCCTAAAGGTAGGAAAGATGAATAACTCTCTGCCTCAGAAAATAGACAAGAATAGCAAGCCCCCCACATTCAAAGACTGCGGTGATATAGGAAAACACAATACACAGGTAGATGACAGGATTTGCAAAAGGTGAGGCCCCCGCTGACTAAAATAGGAAAGGACAGGAAAGGGACTGATGGTGGCCAGAGAAAAACCCTGCAAAATACCAACTTCCTGATAGTACAAAAAGGCCCTCAGATCGCTCGATCTGAACTCCGTCCTATACCAGGTGCCCTTGTCATACCAATGAACAGAAAACAAGAATCATAACAAAGTCAACAAGCCATAAACACATGGACCCAAAGGAGCTATACTCCACACAGAACTGCAGGGAGTTCCCCAACAATCCACTGAGGAGGAAAATCCCTAGAAGGAAATAAACTGAAACCAACCACAACAAATGACAAACCCAGATAAGCAAAAGAACCAGACAATAAATAAAGAGCAAGAACTTATCTGGAGTGGATGAAATGTAGAACAGGATTAAGCAGGCTAGAGATACAAAGAACAACTGACATCCGGCAACAGCCCGCAATCAGACCAGGACTTAAATAAGCAGAGAGTTAGGAAAGGAAACACCCACTGCACAACCCACCTGGTCTATGTGCAAACCCTTCCTGGCCACCAGAGGGAGCCTCCCAGCAGCCAAGACATAACTAACATTCACAACACAAGGGCTTTCAAGGGTTTTCTAACCATCCATTAGCCTTCTAACACAGTTAGCAAACACAAAGTACCATTAGGACACTGCAGTGGTGGTTGTTGGAAATGGGCCTCTATACACATATGTAGATATTGCATTCCAAACCAGACTTTTGAAGCTAGAATAGTCATTTATCTCATTAACAATGTATAGAGGGGATTTCTGTTTAATTTAATGTTAGCTTCATTGAAAAAAAAATAAATAAATGTGCTTTTCTTTAAAAAATAAGGAAATATGTAAGTGACCCTAAACTTTTGAGCTGTAGTGTACCTACCTCCTGGCTGGTAATGTAGCTCAGAGCCAGTCTAGTATCTCTTGGCTGGTTATGTGAGGCAGGGCCAATCTAGTGGCTCTGGTTTGTAACATGCAGGGCCAGTTCGTAACTCTTGGTTGGTCACGTGGGGCAGGGCCAGTATAGTAAATTCTGGTTGGTCACTTGGGGCGTGGCCAGTCTAGTGGCTCCAGGTTGGTCACATGAGGCAGGGACAGTCTAGTGGCTTATGGTTGGTTACATAGGGTGAGGCCAGTCTTGTGGCTCCTGGCTGGTCATATAGGCAGGATCATTCTAGTGGTTTCTGGTTGGTCACTTGAGGCAGAGACAGTCTGGTAACTGTTGACTGATCACGTGAGGCAGAGCCAGTGTAGTGGCTCCTGGTCGGTCACGTGGGGTGAGGCCAGTGTGCTAACTTCTGGTTGCCCATATGGGGCGTGGCCAGTCTAGTGTCTCCAGGTTGGTCACATGGGGTGGGCCAGTCTAGTAACTCTTGGCTGGTCACTTTAGCAGGGCCAGGCTTGTAGATTCTGGTTGGTCATGTGTGGTAGAACCAGTCCGGTAAT
Source organism: Anomaloglossus baeobatrachus (assembly GCF_048569485.1). Classification (NCBI taxonomy): domain Eukaryota; kingdom Metazoa; phylum Chordata; class Amphibia; order Anura; family Aromobatidae; genus Anomaloglossus; species Anomaloglossus baeobatrachus. The sequence continues at coordinate 579,184,026 of NC_134358.1, forward strand.
TCTTTGTCAATAAAAGGAGCAGAGGGCACTCAGCAAAGCGATGCAGCTTATTTTATTTTATTTTATTCAAACGAAATCCATGGCAGGCAGGAGAGGGGGGTGAATAGGGGGCAAAGAGGATGACAGCACTGTTTCGCACCGCACCGGGCGTTTCGACAGATCCAGTCTGGTAACACTTGACTGGTCATATGGGGCAGAGCCAGTCTATTAACTCTTGGCTGGTCACATGGGGCAGCACCAGTCTAGTGGCTTATGGCTGGTCACATACGGCGAGGCCAGTGTCGTAACTTCTGGTTGGTTATGTGGGGCAGCGCTAGTCTAGTGGCTCCTGGTTGGTCACATGAGGTGGGGCCAGCCTAGTAACTTTTGGCTGATCACTTGGGCAGGGCCAGTCTAATGGCTTCTGGTTAATTGTGTAGGGCTAGTCTAGTAACTCATGGCTGGTAACATTGGTCAGAGCCATTTTAGTAACTATTGGCTGGTCATGTGGTGGAGGGCCAGTCTAGTGGATCCTGGTTGGTCCCAGTGGGTGGGGTCAGGTCTAGTTACTTGTGGCTGGTCATGTGGGGCAGGGTGAGGGACAGTCTATTGGCTCCTGATTGGTCTCGTGAGGCAGAAGGCACAGTTTTGTGGCTCCTGGTTGGTCACATGGGGTGGGGACAATCTAGTTGCTTATGGTTGGTTACATGAGGTGGGGCCAGTCTAGTGGCTCCTAGCAGGTCGCCTGGGTGTGGTCATTCTAGCTGACTTCTGGTTGGTAATGTATGGTAGGGCCAGTTTGGTAACTCTTGACTTGTCAGAGCCAGTGTAATAACTTCTGGTTGGTCATATGAGGTGGGGCCTTTCTAGTAACTCTTGATTGGTAACTTGGGTGCGTCCTGTCTAGTGGCTTCTGTTTAATCATGTGGTTCAGGACTAGTCTAGTAACTCCTGGTTGGTAACGTGGTTCAGGGCTAGTGACAGGAGAATTTCTTATTTATCAATCAAAGAGGCCGAACACATCTGCTCCCGTTGAAGTCTATATTCTCATATATGAGGAGACAGCTCAGAATCACCTTTCGTAAGCAACATATAAGAGTGTCTGTTTTTCTATAATTACATCTGTCTTTTTATAGTAATACTTCAAAGGAACAACTGCAAACTGCCACATATCACCCTAGCCCTAAAATATAAATCCCTTAATTCCCAGCTCACCAGATAAGGAATTTGTAACCCATTATCTATTCTAGATTAGACTTTGTTTGGCCTTCAGTACATCTTTATCTTCTGCCCCATTGCACAGACAGGAGAAGCCTAGATAAACAAAGTCTGGAAGGAATAGCTTACGCTCCCCCCTCTTCATACATCAGAATCATGAGTACAGAGAATTACAATTACTTATAATATCCAGCTATTAATACGAAACTAAAATTTCTATTACACTACTTATAATGAATACAGACTATTGAATATTAATATGAGATTAAAATTCCTGTAACATCCAGTGTAGTAACTATTGGCTGGTTATGTGTGGCAGGGCCAGTCTAGTGGCTCCTGGTTGGTCACGTGGGGAGGGGACAGTCTAATCACTCTTAAGGCCGCTTTACACGCTACGATTTATCTGACGATCTCGTTAGCGATGTGACACGCCCAGATCATAGTTACGATTTGCCGAGATCGCTCATAGGTCGTTTTGTTGCGGTCACACGTACACATCTCACAAACGACGCAACATCGTTCAGCGATATATTGTTTGCCGAAGGCGGTCATGTGGATGTTGTTCGTCGTTGGCCGGGTGTCAAACGTAGCAATTTGTCTGCTGCGTTCCAAACGACGAACAATATTTTGAAGCTGGACGACGTGTCAACGATTTTCAACTTATTTGCGATTGTTCTGAGTCGCATGTAGGTGTCACACGCAACGACGTCACTAACGATGACGGAAGTGCGTCTCGGAAACCATGACCCAAACGACATATCGTCAGATAAAACGTAGCATATAACGGGGCCTTTAGTTGGTCAAATTGAGCAGGACCAGTCTTTTGATTTCTGGTTGGTCAGAAAGGGTGGGGCAAGTCTTGTGGCTTCTGGCTGGTCATGTGGGGCAAGGCCAGTCTAGTGGCTTCTGGTTTGTAACATGCAGGGCCAGTTTGATAATTCTCTGCTGGTCATGTGGGGCAGAGCCAGTCTGGTAACTCTTGGTTGGTCACGTGGGGCAGAGCCAGTCTATTGGCCCGGGGTTGGTCACATGGGGCGGGGCTAGTATAGTAAATTTTGGTTGGTCATAATGAGCAGGGCCAATCTCTTGGTTACTGGTTAGTCACATGTAATGGGGCCAGTCTAGTTGCTTCTGTGGCTTCTGGTTGGTCAGATGGGGCGGGGCCCGTCTTGTAGCTTCTGGTTGGTCATGTAGGTAAGGGCCAGGCTATTAACTCCTGGCGGGTCACATGGGGAAGGACCAGTCTAGTAATTCTTGGCTGGTCATGTGGGGCAAGGCAAATCTATTGGCTCCTGGTTGATCACATGGTGCAGGCCCAGTCTAGTAACTCCTGCATGGTCACATGCATCAAGGCTAGTCTAGTAACTTCTGGCTGGTCATGTGGGGCAGGGGCAGCCTAGTTGCTCCTGTTTTGTCACGGGCGGGGATAGTCTAGTGACTCCTGGTTGGTCACATAGGGTGGGGCCAGTCATGTTGCTTATGGTTTTTTACATGGGATGGGGCCAATCTTGTAGTTTTTGGTTGGCCACATGGGTGGAGTAATTCTAGTAGCTTCTGGTTGGTCATGTGGGCCAGAGCCAGTCTGGTAACTCTTGGCTGGTCACGTAGGGCAAGGTCAGTCTTGTGGCTGTGGTTGGTGACGTGGGACAAGGCCAGTGTGTTAACTCCTTGTTGGTCATTTGTGGTGGGGTTAGTTTAGTGGCTCCTGGTTGGTCACATGAGATGGGGCAGTCTAGTAACTCTTGGCTCGTCACTTGAGCAGGGCCAGTCTTATAGTTCCTGGTTAGTCATGTGGGGCAGGGCTAGTCCGGTAACTCTTGACTGGTCACATGGGGCAGATCCAGTCTGGTAACTCTTGGCTGGTCACATGGGCCCGCACCATTCGGGATGATCCTGGCTGGTCGCTGGGGCGAGGCCAGTGTAGTAACTTCTGGATGGTCACTTGGGCGGGGCAAGTCTAGTGGCTTTGGAATAATCACGTAGTTCATGGCTAGTCTAGTAACTCATGGCTGGTAACATGGGTCAGGGCCATTTTAGTAACTCTTGGCTGATTACTTGGGCAGGGCCAGACTAGTGGCTACTTCTTGTTCACTTCGGGCAGGGACATTCTAGGGGCTACTGGTTGGTCACATGGGATGGGGCCAGTCTTGTTGCTTCTGGATAGTCACATGAGTTGGGGCCAGTCTTGTGGCTTCTGGATGGTCATGTGAGGCAGGGGAAGTTTAGTGGCTCCTGGCTGGTCACATGGGTGGGACCATTCTAGTGGCTTCTGGTTGGTACCATGGGGCAGAGTCAGCCTGGTAACTCTAGGCTGATCACATGGGGCAGGGCCAGTCTAGTAGCTCCTGGTTGGTCCCATAGGCCGGGGCCAGGCTAGTTGCTTCAGGTTAGTCACATGGATCAGGACCAGTCTTGTGGCTTCTGATTGGTCACATTGGGTGGGGCTAGTCTTGCAGCTTCTGGTTGGTCATGTGGGTCATAGCTAGTCTAGTAATTCTTGGCTGGTCATGTGGGACAGGACCTATCTAGTGGCGCCTTGTTGATCACGTGGGGTGGTGCCAGTCTAATGTCTTCTTGTTGGTCATATGTGTTGGAGCTAGTCTTGTGTCTTCTTGTTGGTCATGTTAGGCAGGGCCAGTCTAGTGGCTCCTGATTGGTCACACGGGGCGAGGCCAGTGTATTAACTCTTGGCTGGTCACTTGGGCGGGGCCAGTCTAGTGGCTTCTGGTTGGTCATGTGGGGTATTGCCAGTCTGGTAACTCTTGACTGGTTACATGTGGTAGAGCCAGTCTGGTAACGCTTTGGTTGGCCATATGGGGGTGGCGCCAGTCTAGTGGCTCCTGGTTGGTCACATAGGGCGGGGTCAGTCTAGTAACTCTTGACTGATTACTTGTGCAAGGCCAGTCTAGGAATTATTGGGTGGTCACATGGGTGGGACCATTCTAGTGGCTTCTGGTTGGTACCATGGGGCAGAGTCAGCCTGGTAACTCTAGGCTGATCACATGGGGCAGGACCAGTCTAGTAGCTCCTGGTTGGTCCCATAGGCCGGGGCCAGGCTAGTTGCTTCTGGTTAGTCACATGGATCAGGACCAGTCTTGTGGCTTCTGATTGGTCACATTGGGTGGGGCCAGTCTTGCAGCTTCTGGTTGGTCATGTGGGTCATAGCTAGTCTAGTAACTCCTGGCTGGTCACGTGGAGAAGGGCCAGTCTAGTAATTCTTGGCTGGTCATGTGGGACAGGACCTATCTAGTGGCGCCTTGTTGATCACGTGGGGTGGTGCCAGTCTAATGGCTTCTTGTTGGTCATATGTGTTGGAGCTAGTCTTGTTGGTCATGTTAGGCAGGGCCAGTCTAGTGGCTCCTGATTGGTCACATGGGGCGAGGCCAGTGTATTAACTCTTGGCTGGTCACTTGGGCGGGGCCAGTCTAGTGGCTTCTGGTTGGTCATGTGGGGTATTGCCAGTCTGGTAACTCTTGACTGGTTACGTGGGGTAGAGCCAGTCTGGTAACGCTTTGGTTGGCCATATGGGGGTGGCGCCAGTCTAGTGGCTCCTGATTGGTCACATAGGGCGGGGTCAGTCTAGTAACTCTTGACTGATTACTTGGGCAAGGCCAGTCTAGGAATTATTGGGTGGTCACATGGATGGGGCCATACTTGTGGCTCCTGGCTGGTCATTTGGTCGGAGCCAGTCTTGTGGCTCCAGGCTCTTGTAATTGGCTAGATTCTCCAGTGAGAACCTGATGTGTTCAGCGGCTTCTAGGCTCATTGGCCCTCCCTGTTAGGGGTGTGCTCATCCATAATATATAATAATTGGGTCATCTATCTACAGATGGCTCCCCAGTCTGCAAACTCCAGTCCGAGTTCAGGAATATCACCAAAGGCAGCTGCTACATGGAGAATGTGGAGGTCCACTTCTGTCGTGGTCAGTGCTCATCCTGGACCAATGTCCTGGCAGAGGTAAAAAGTCATAGAAGGGGTTGGAAGATCAAGGTAGGGATTAGAGGCTCGACAACTGAGGGAAGGTAGAAGATTACAGGTGGGACAATTGAGGGAAGGTAGGAGATTATAGGTGGGACAACTGAGGGAAGGTAGGAGATTACAGGTAGGACAACTGAGGGAAGGTCAAAAATTACAAGCAATTTCAGGGAAGCAACATTTCGGATTACAGGTGGGACGTCTGGAGGAAGGTCGAGGATGACAGAGGGAAGGTAGAAGGTTACAGATGAAATGACTGAGGAAAGGCCGATGATTATAGACAGGATGACAAAGGGAAGATCAGGGATTACAGGTGGCACATCGTGGGTAAGGCCAGGGATTACAGGCGCGACAATGGATGGGGGTTCGGGGATTACAGGTGGGAAGACGAAGGGAAGGTCGGGGACTACAGGCAAGAAGATGGAGGGAAAATCAGGGATTACAGGTGGGGCATTGGGGGGAAGGTCAGAGATTTACAGATGGTATTATAAGGTTTGGTGCACACTATGTTATTACCCAGTCTCATTGTCTCTGCAGGAACCGTATCTCCAGACCATGTGCGACTGCTGCAGCTACAGACTAGACCCCGAGAGCCCCGTGAAGATCCTAAACCTCCACTGTGAGGAGGGTGAGGAGGAGCCGGTGGTTCTGCCCGTGATCCACAGCTGCGAGTGCACCAGCTGTCAGGGTGCGTAGCAGTGAAGGGGATTTCACCTTCAGGAACGGAGGAGGGAGAACACTGGCCAAGCACCAGTCACAGATCTCACTACTCTCTGTTATCAGCCATTATAATCTGTTATTCTCCTTTATTCTCATTGTTGCCCGGAGTGATGATCATCAGTTTTCTAGAATGTGATTGAATTCCATTTTGGGTAGAAACCTTTTAGGCTTTGCCTCCTGGGCGATCACTAATGGTCACTGATAGATGGTGTGGAGACACGGGGGTCAGTGGGTGCTCTTCTGTGGAGACACGGGGGTCAGTGGGTGCTCTCTGTGGAGACACAGGGGTCAGTGGGTGCTCTCCTGTGGAGACACGGGGGTCAGTGGGTGCTCTCCTGTGGAGACACGGGGGTCAGTGGGTGCTCTCCTGTGGAGACACGGGGGTCAGTGGGTGCTCTCCTGTGGAGACACGGGGATCAGTGGGTGCTCTCCTGTGGAGATACAAGGGTCAGTGGGTGCTCTCGTTCGCTGGCCCAGCTGCCTTTAGAAAGACAGCATGGCCCAGGGCTCATCCCAACTGAGCGCCCGACCTCCTTAACCGTGAGCGGAACACTACTCAGACAACACAGGGTGAGGGAATCACAATAGTAAGACTTTATTGGATCCCCAAAATATTAACGGCACATAACCAGCAAAACACAAATGTAACAGGCAACAGAGTCTCACCCTTCCGCTGCTCACCAGGGATTAGAATGTCTGTACCTCAGAGCTTCCAGGGCTACTTACACCAATCCAGCAGCACCCCGCTTTTGGCGGGCACCCACCGAGAATGGAATAACGCCAGATTTAGGAAGCTGGCTGAGGTCCGCAAAGCCTGTAGTCAGGTGACTGAATTGTCCCAAGCTGGATTCCTGCCTTAGGTAATCTTTGGTATCTCAGCCGAATCCTTACATTCGATGCTGAAGTCCATGTAGCACTATAATCCAGGTTTGGTTATGGCTTGCCAATCGGATCTGCAGGTCCTAGATTGGTAGCATGTAGCAAGAGTCTACCCGGGCAATTGAAAGACCTTCTTATACCCCTGAGCTCTCCATTCAGACCATTGGGGTCTTCACAATTGGTGGATAAGACTGGGCTCTTATTGGCTAGATTTCTAGCCGTATACAAAATATCCCTAGTAGTAATGGTCTCTGGCAGAGACGAGGGAGAGACCGCTAAGTTACATCGCATCTAGCAATTCACATAGTAATACAATGGCAGGTTCGCATAATTGATTTGTCTGGGTGTCTGACCTTCACTGGCCAAGGCAATTACATGAGTCAACAAGAATTTTAACACTAGACTCCTAAGGGGTGCTTCACACACAGCGAGATCGCTACTGAGATCGCTGCTGAGTCACGTTTTTTGTGACCTCAGTGATCTCGCTGTGTGTGACACTGAGCAGCGATCTGGCCCCTGCTGTGAGATCGCTGCTCGTTACACACAGCGCTGGTTCGTTTTTTTATTGTTGCTCTCCCGCTGATAAGCGCACATCGCTGTGTGTGACAGCGAGAGAGCAACAATCCTGAATGTGCAGGGAGCAGGAGCCGGCGTCTGACAGCCTGCGGTAAGCTGTAACCAAGGTAAACATCGGGTAACCAAGGTGGTTACCCGATATTTACCTTCGTCACCAGCCTCTGCCGCTCTCACGCTGCCAGCGCCGGCTTCTGCTCCCTGCACACGCTAAGCTAAGCGGTGTGCGCTGGTAACTAAGGTAAACATCGGGTAACCATACCCGATGTTTACCTTAGTTACCAGTGTCCGCAGCTTCCAGATGCCGGCTCCGTGCAAGCGCAGCGTCGCTTGCACGTCGCTGCTGGCTGGGGGCTGGTCACTGGTTGCTGGTGAGATCTGCCTGATTGACAGCTCAGCAGCGACCATGTAGCGATGCAGCAGCGATCCTGACCAGGTCAGATCGCTGGTCGGATCGCTGCTGCATCGCTAAAGTGTGAAGGTACCCTAAGAGTCTTGTAGATACAATGAGGGCTTATCCTCCGTTTCTAAATAAACTATCATCATGTCTGGCTGAATTTTAAGAAACTTAACCCATGCTAGGCACTAAGAGTCCATGTCATCACAGATGGGTTATTTAATGATTCTCACTGTCTACACAGGTGGAGACTTCTCCAAGCGCTGATCGCTCCTACACTGATGTCTCCACCGCTGCTCCCTCAGCTGTTGATGACTCTGCCGCTGATGACTCTGCCGCTGATGACTCTGCCGCTGATGCCTCTACCATTGATGCCTCCGCCGCTGATGCCTCTGCCATTGATGCCTCTGCCATTGATGCCTCTGCCGCTGATGACTTTGCCGCTGATGACTCTGCCGCTGATGACTCTGCCATTGATGACTCTGCCGCTGATGACTCTGCCGCTGATGACTCTGCCATTGATGACTCTGCCATTGATGCCTCCGCTGCTGATGCCTCTGCCATTGATGACTCTGCCGCTGATGACTCTGCCGCTGATGACTCTGCCGCTGATGACTCTGCCGCTGATGACTCTGCCGCTGATGCCTCTGCCATTGATGACTCTGCCGCTGATGACTCTGCCGCTGATGACTCTGCCATTGATGACTCTGCCATTGATGACTCTGCCATTGATGACTCTGCCATTGATGACTCTGCCGCTGATGACTCTGCCGCTGATGACTCTGCCATTGATGACTCTGCCATTGATGACTCTGCCGCTGATGACTCTGCCATTGATGACTCTGCCGCTGATGACTCTGCCGCTGATGCCTCTACCATTGATGCCTCCGCCGCTGATGCCTCTGCCGCTGATGCCTCTACCATTGATGCCTCCGCCGCTGATGCCTCTACCATTGATGCCTCCGCTGCTGATGCCTCTGCCATTGATGCCTCCGCTGCTGATGCCTCTACCATTGATGCCTCCGCCGCTGATGCCTCTACCATTGATGCCTCCGCCGCTGATGCCTCTACCATTGATGCCTCTGCTGCTGATGCCTCTGCCATTGATGCCTCCGCTGCTGATGCCTCTACCATTGATGCCTCCGCCGCTGATGCCTCTACCATTGATGCCTCTGCTGCTGATGCCTCTGCCATTGATGCCTCCGCTGCTAATGCCTCTGACGCTGATGCCTCCGCCGCTGATACCTCCGCCGCTGATGCCTCTACCATTGATGCCTCCGCCGCAGATGCCTCTACCATTGATGCCTCCGCCGCTGATCCCCAGCAGCTTGGCTCTTTCTCTCTTGTTTTGCGTTCGCACTGAATGTAAATAATTATAATAAACCCATTTTTGCATTAAATTTTGATCTTTTCTTCAGTTTTATGGCTGTCGGGCGTCAGTGAGACTTTTTAGGGCTTTAGTTATACTTCCGCCCAGGGCTGTGTTGTTTGGTATGAATGTGCAGCATTTAGTCCCCAACATTTTGCAAACACCCCCCTGTTCTGCCAAGAACATGTCCAAGGCCATGATTGAGGTGGGACGTAGCTGTTCCACTATTCCCATTCTCGGGTGTAGTTTACAAATCTTTGTTGGATATAGTAGAGATAATATATCGATGGTACATTCATATTAGCTGATATTATTGGGAATATTGTCTCGAAGCCCACTGCCACCTGATCTCTGGCTTTAAATTCACCCGGGACTCCCCTGGGGACTCCTATGGCAGCTATGTGTATACATGGGAATCGAAGGACCCTTTTATGCCCCTTTTGTCTCTGGTTAAGGATTGATCTCTCTTGAGTACTTGCTTCCACCCAGGTAGGTCAAATGTGGAATGGCCCTATGGCTTTTATCAAGGTGCCCTGTCCCTTCCATGGTACGTGAAATCTGGGTCTTATTTTCATGTCCTCACAGATCCAACAAACGTCAGGCAACTGCTAAGTCTGACGGGACAGCAGGGAGCCATCATACGGGCCATCTGGCTGTACCTCGATAGTTTGGTTACAATACTGGGGGTGGGCAAGTCACCCACCAGCAGTCCCACGTCACTACGGCCAGAATATAGTCTTCTTGGTAAGGAGTAATGCTGTTTTCAGTGTATGGTGGATACCAATACAATAAAGCTCAGGATCTTTTTGAAGGGTTTGTTTGTTAGGAGGACAGTATACATATGAAGCCCTCCTCATCCTCTCTTGGGTCTATGAGGAAGGGCACAGTGCCCAGATTAGGCCGGGCAGTAGCACATGTTTTATATTTAAGCCACTCGACCCAGAGGTTTGAGTCTGAGAATCCTGTTTCAAGGGTAAGCGTCTGCAGAAGTTAAATTTGCCAAGTATTTTGCTCCCAGTATAAGTCCCTCCATTATCACTGATCTTGAGGGGTCTACACATTTGTTAACTATGTTTTTAAGCCATAATTTTCCCACACTACGCTGCTGTCCATAGTCAACCCATGTACTCAATCCATACCGCCCTTGGTCCCCGCCAGAAGGGTTCTCAATGCTTAAGTACATTTTTGGGGCAGAATATGGCAGTGTAGTCATCATTTTGGAGATCTCTTTTCCCTTTAAATCTTTCCCTATTTAGGGTCATGAGGTTAGTAAATCCTCCCCAAACCTGTCCTTGCGTTCCAATGCCTGAGTAGGTCGATGTCCACAACTGACAGTACCCATGTTCCAACCAACATAGGACCATTTCTCACAGTTTGATCCACATCCCGTTTCCACAGTGGTGATACAAATACACGGTGTACCCATACTATACATGAGATACTGTTTAGTGGGGGTTGGGCATTTAACAATGCTGCTGTAGTCAAACTGGAAGGAGGCAATTAGCACTGACACATTTATCCAAAAGGTCATCACACCGTTTTCCTTGTTTATTGCCACCCATGCAACCATCCCCGATATCAGCAAAAAGATATGTATCAGGTAGAAGAGAGGAGATAGTCGTCTCCTGGTCCCAGGTCCAGCATCTTCTTGCAGTGGGATGCGTGGATCCACGTGGGTCTTCCTTCAACTTTGATTGCTGTGGTAGTCGTTAAAAGGACCTGGAATGGCCATCGTATCTGGGCTCAAGGGCTGATCTGGTGAATTTCCTGATGAGGACCCAGTCACCTGGTTGGATTTGGTGTATGCCCTCTAGGTCCTGAGGATCTGGGATGGCCCATCGTATCTGGGCTCAAGGGCTGATCTGGTGAATTTCCTAATGAGGACCCAGTCACCTGGTTGGATTTGGTGTATGCCCTCTAGGTCCTGAGGATGTGGGATGGCCCGTCGTATCTGGGCACAAGGGCACATCTGGTGAACTTCCTGATGAGGACCCAGTCACCTGGTTGGATTCGATGTGTGCCTTCTAGGTCCTGAGGATCTGGGATGGAGGAGAAAACTCAAGAATGTATTTTAGGCTACATTCATGAGACCTTTCCGTTTTTGCAGTCCGCAAAAAACGGTCCGTATTTTTCACGGATGCATCCATGTGACATCCGTTCCATATACGGTCCGTATGTCATCCGTGTGCCTTCCGGGTTTTTTTTGCGGACCGCAAAAAAACGGAAGCAGCTGGAAAGATAAATAGATGGGTAGATATAAAGATGGATAGATAGATATAGAGACAGAGAGAGGGATAGAGGAATGAATGAATGAATGAATGAACAGAGGGATATATAGATAGATAGAGGGATAGATAATAGATGAGAAAGACCTATATCATGTCCCACCCCCCTGCATATTCTAAGCTGGCACCCTTTAGTGACTTTCATGTGGGACTAAAGCTGGGTTCACACATAGCGACAGCAACAACGACGTCGCTGCTACGTCACCATTTTCTGTGACGCAACAGCGACCTTGTAAGTCGCTGTTATGATCGCTGCTTAGCTGCCAAACACAGCAGACGCAGCAGCGATTATAACGACACGCGTCGCTGTGCTGCATGTGCAGAGAGCAGGGGGCCGCGCACACTGCTTAGCGCTGGCTGCCTGCTCTCCTAGCTACAGTACACATCGGGTTAATTACCTGATGTGTACTGCAGCTACATGTGCAGAGAGCAGGGGGCCGCGCACACTGCTTAGCGCTGGCTCCTTGCTCTCCTAGCTACAGTACACATCGGGTTAATTACCTGATGTGTACTGCAGCTACATGTGCAGAGAGCAGGGGGCCGCGCACACTGCTTAGCGCTGGCTACCTGCTCTCCTAGCTACATTATACATGGGGTTAATTACCTGATGTGTACTGCAGCTACATGTGCAGAGAGCAGGGGGCCGCGCACACTGCTTAGCGCTGGCTGCCTGCTCTCCTAGCTACATTATACATGGGGTTAATTACCTGATGTGTACTGCAGCTACATGTGCAGAGAGCAGGAGCCGCGCACACTGCTTAGCGCTGGCTCCCTGCTCTCCTAGCTACAGTACACATCGGGTTAATCACCCGATGTGTACTGCAGCTACATGTGCAGAGAGCAGGAGCCGCGCACACTGCTTAGCGCTGGCTCCCTGCTCTCCTAGCTACAGTACACATCGGGTTAATTACCCGATGTGTACTGCAGCTACATGTGCAGAGAGCAGGAGCCGCGCACACTGCTTAGCGCTGGCTCCTTGCTCTCCTAGCTACAGCACACATGGGGTTAATTACCCGATGTGTACTGCAGCTACATGTGCAGAGAGCAGGGAGCCGCGCACACTGCTTAGCGCTGGCTGCCTGCTCTCCTAGCTACATTATACATGGGGTTAATTACCCGATGTGTACTGCAGCTACATGTGCAGAGAGCAGGAGCCGCGCACACTGCTTAGCGCTGGCTCCCTGCTCTCCTAGCTACATTATACATGGGGTTAATTACCCGATGTGTACTGCAGCTACATGTGCAGAGAGCAGGAGCCGCGCACACTGCTTAGCGCTGGCTCCTTGCTCTCCTAGCTACATTATACATGGGGTTAATTACCCGATGTGTACTGCAGCTACATGTGCAGAGAGCAGGAGCCGCGCACACTGCTTAGCGCTGGCTCCTTGCTCTCCTAGCTACATTATACATGGGGTTAATTACCCGATGTGTACTGCAGCTACATGTGCAGAGAGCAGGAGCCGCGCACACTGCTTAGCGCTGGCTCCCTGCTCTCCTAGCTACATTATACATGGGGTTAATTACCCGATGTGTACTGCAGCTACATGTGCAGAGAGCAGGAGCCGCGCACACTGCTTAGCGCTGGCTCCTTGCTCTCCTAGCTACATTATACATGGGGTTAATTACCCGATGTGTACTGCAGCTACATGTGCAGAGAGCAGGAGCCGCGCACACTGCTTAGCGCTGGCTCCCTGCTCTCCTAGCTACATTATACATGGGGTTAATTACCCGATGTGTACTGCAGCTACATGTGCAGAGAGCAGGAGCCGCGCACACTGCTTAGCGCTGGCTCCCTGCTCTCCTAGCTACATTATACATGGGGTTAATTACCCGATGTGTACTGCAGCTACATGTGCAGAGAGCAGGGAGCCGGCACTGGCAGATGAGAGCGGCGGAGGCTGGTAACGAAGGTAAATATTGGGTAACCAGGGAAAGGTCTTCCCTTGGTTACCCGATGTTTACCCTGGTTACAGCTTACCGCAGCTGCCAGACGCCGGCTCCTGCTCCCTGCTCGCTTCATTTCATCGCTCTCTCGCTGTCACACACAGCGATGTGTGCGTCACAGCGGGAGAGCGACGACCAAAATATGAAGCTGGACATTCAGCAACGAGCGGCAACCTCACAGCAGGGGCCAGCTCGTTGCTGGATGTCACACACAGCGACAGCGACGGGACGTCGCTGCTACGTCACAGAAAATGGTGACTTAGCAGCGACGTTGTTGTCGTCGTCGCTGTGTGTGACACCACATTAAAAGGTGCTTAGCCTTGTATTTAGCCAAATAATAAATAAATAATTAAAAAAACAAACGACGTGGGGTCCCCCCTATCTTTTGTAGCCAGCTAGGGTAAAGCAGATGGCTGCAGCCTGGAAACCACATCTGGCAGTTTCACCTTGGCTGGTAATCCAAAACAGAGGGCACCCCACGCTGTTATTTTAAATTAAATAATTTAAAACAAAAAACGTGGAGTCCCCCCAAATTGGATCACCAGCCAAGGCAAAGCAGACATCTGTGGTCTGGTATTCTCAGACTAGGGAGGTCCACTGTTATTTGACATTCACCAGCCTAAAAATAGGCCACAGCCGCCCCAGAAGTGGAGCATCCATTGGATGTGCCAATCTTGGCGCTTCGCCCCAACTCATCCCGGGGTAATATATGGGGTTGATGCCAGATGTGTAATGTCACCTGGCATCAAGCCCTGGGGTTAGTGATGTCACGCATTTATCAGATACCCGACATCACAAACCCAGTCAGCAATAAAAGAAAATAGACAACGAAAAAAGTTTTATTTGAAAAAACACTCCCCAAAACATTCCCTCTTTCACCAATTTATTGAAAAGAACAATCAAATCCAGGTCCGGCATAATCCAATAAGGGGGTCCCATGACGATCCATACCATAGTCACTGTCCCAGTCAATGAAGAACAGAATGTTCCCCATTGGCTGGGAGAGCAGTGCAGTGACCTGAGCTTACATCAATAGGTCAGCCCAGGTCACTGCCGGGGATGACGAGCGCCGACGTCATGAGGTTAGATGAGATAATTACCTGCTGTGACGATCTCCTGCACTCCTGACGTCAGCGCTGTCACTGACTTCTATGCCCGTGACGTCACCGCTAGTGACAGTCTCGGGCCGCCCGCGACACATGATGTGAGAACGCGACGGGCATAGAAGGCAGTGACAGCGCTGACGTCAGGAGAGCAGGAGATCGTCACAACAGTTAATGATCTCATCTAACCTCCTGATAGCAGCACTCGTCATCCCCGCGGCTGCCCGCACTGCAATGTGAGAAGCTGCTGATACTGCAGTGCGGGCAGATGCTGCTGCAGGGCTGGTGGCGGGAGCGGAACACAGACTGCAGGGGCACCCAACGGAGGTCACATGGAAGTGCTTCCGTGCGGCTTCCAGGGGTTTTACGGACTCATTGACTTGTATTGAGTCACGGTCCGCAATTACAGAACAGAATAGGACATGTTCCATAATAACGGAGCGGACATACAGCATCCGATGTGTTTTTTTTGTAGGATCAGATGCACACGGACGTTCTTCTATGTGCCATCCGATCCTACACAAAAGACATTGAAAAGATGGTCCTGTCAGTAGGTCCACAAAAAAACAGGAACTGACCAGGACAGACGGAACGGTCGTGTGAATGAGCCCTAAGGCAATGCTTAGTTCAAAAACAAACTTAGAGTGTCATACTGTAAAGACAATTGTGGGAAATACAATCCTAGTCTAGGGGAACCTCCAAACGGGATCTCATAGGGGCTTAGCTTGGTTGTCCCTGCCGGGGTGTGTCTGAGACTGAATGGTGCAGGAGGGAGGCTCTAATGTCATGGCTTCCCTGGTTCCTGCGCTGCCTTAGGCCTGTTTCACACGTCAGTGATTCTGGTACGTTTGTGCTTTTTTTTTTATACGTACCAGAATCACTGACATACGCAGACACATTATAATCAATGGGTCTGCTCACACATCAGTGATTTCTCACTGAACGTGTATCCATGCAGCGTGCACCCTTGGCCGTGATTCTGCACGGAGACAAGTCCGTTTTTTCTGGCATCACTGACGACCCACGCACCACACTATGGTGTGATCCGTGAAACACGTACCAGAAAATCACTGACATATAAAATAATAAACATTTTCAACTCACCTTTCAAGCGACGCGCTGTGCAGCCTGTGCTCTCTGCAGCTCCTGCCTGGCTCATGAATATTCATGAAAGCAGGAACAGCCGACCCGGAAGTAGCTGCAGAGAGCGGTGGGCGGATGCTGCAGAGCCGAGGAGTTCAGCACCATGGACAGCAGGAGCGAAGGCAGGTGAGTAATGTCCATGTGCAATCACAGATCACGGATTGCACATGGACAACCCACGTGTGCCGTGAATCACGGAACATGGAGGGACATGAGCGTGTTTTACACGTCAGTGAAGAAAGTCAGTGTTTGTCACTGAAGTGTGAAATGGGCCTTAAGCGTTTTTTGCTTTTTTTTTTTTTTTAATCTGGTTCATTTTTATTATTATTTAACGAAAAAGACATGGCATATATAACAGTCCTTTCCCCTGGAAAAACAATTCGGGAAAAGGGATAAGACGGCCTCCGGTTGCCAAAATAACATTGGAAGTATACAGTGAGATGAAATAAAACAAACAGGGCACCTGCAGCCCATCATCAACACATGCCACAAAATAGAGCATTCATTTTGGCGTACCCCCCTTAACTGAAATATGCCACATCATCCCCAACCACCATATGTAGATCAGAAATATATAAGAGAACAGCCTAGTTCAGAAATTAATTAACCAGTGATAAGGAGAAGGACCTGGTCCCCCATGCAATCCTGCAACAGTGCCGGGGAGGGAAGATCCCGCGTATCCAGCCACGTCCCCCAAATCTTATAGAATTTTTAAGCGCATTTCTTTTAAGATGCACTCCCCATCTCCAACCGAAGTACTGTATAGTGTGGACTCTCTCCCTAAGGTCCCCCTCTCCAACCGAAGTATAGTGTGGACTCTCTCCCTAAGGTCCCCCTCTCCATCCGAAGTATAGTGTGGACTCTCTCCCTAAGGTCCCCCTCTCCAACCGAAGTATAGTGTGGACTCTCTCCCTAAGGTCCCCTCTCCAACCGAAGTATAGTGTGGACTCTCTCCCTAAGGTCCCCCTCTCCAACCGAAGTATAGTGTGGACTCTCTCCCTAAGGTCCCCTCTCCAATTGAAGTATTGTGGACTCTCTCCCTAAGGTCCCCTCTCCAACCGAAGTATAGTGTGGACTCTCTCCCTAAGGTCCCCTCTCCAACCGAAGTATAGTGTGGACTCTCTCCCTAAGGTCCCCTCTCCAACCGAAGTATAGTGTGGACTCTCTCCCTAAGGTCCCCTCTCCAATTGAAGTATTGTGGACTCTCTCCCTAAGGTCCCCTCTCCAATTGAAGTATTGTGGACTCTCTCCCTAAGGTCCCCTCTCCAACCGAAGTATAGTGTGGACTCTCTCCCTAAGGTCCCCCTCTCCAACCGAAGTATAGTGTGGACACTCTCCCTAAGGTCCCCCTCTCCAACCGAAGTATAGTGTGGACTCTCTCCCTAAGGTCCCCTCTCCAACCGAAGTATAGTGTGGACTCTATCCCTAAGATCCCCTCTCCAACCGAAGTATAGTGTGGACTCTCTCCCTAAGGTCCCCCTCTCCAACCGAAGTATAGTGTGGACTCTCTCCCTAAGGTCCCCTCTCCAACCGAAGTACTGTATAGTGTGGACTCTCTCCCTAAGGTCCCCATCTCCAACCGAAGTATAGTGTGGACTCTCTCCCTAAGGTCCCCCTCTCCAACCGAAGTATAGTGTGGACTCTCTCCCTAAGGTCCCCTCTCCAACCGAAGTACTGTATAGTGTGGACTCTCTCCCTAAGGTCCCCCTCTCCAACCGAAGTATAGTGTGGACTCTCTCCCTAAGGTCCCCCTCTCCAACCGAAGTATAGTGTGGACTCTCTCCCTAAGGTCCCCTCTCCAACCGAAGTACTGTATAGTGTGGACTCTCTCCCTAAGGTCCCCCTCTCCAACCGAAGTATAGTGTGGACTCTCTCCCTAAGGTCCCCCTCTCCAACCGAAGTATAGTGTGGACTCTCTCCCTAAGGTCCCCTCTCCAACCGAAGTATAGTGTGGACTCTCTCCCTAAGGTCCCCCTCTCCAACCGAAGTATAGTGTGGACTCTCTCCCTAAGGTCCCCTCTCCAACCGAAGTATAGTGTGGACTCTCTCCCTAAGGTCCTCCTCTCCAACCGAAGTATAGTGTGGACTCTATCCCTAAGGTCCCCTCTCCAACCGAAGTATAGTGTGGACTCTCTCCCTAAGGTCCCCATCTCCAACCGAAGTATAGTGTGGACTCTCTCCCTAAGGTCCCCTCTCCAACCGAAGTATAGTGTGGACTCTCTCCCTAAGGTCCCCCTCTCCAACCGAAGTATAGTGTGGACTCTCTCCCTAAGGTCCCCTCTCCAACCGAAGTATAGTGTGGACTCTCTCCCTAAGGTCCCCTCTCCAACCGAAGTATAGTGTGGACTCTCTCCCTAAGGTCCCCTCTCCAACCGAAGTACTGTATAGTGTGGACTCTCTCCCTAAGGTCCCCTCTCCAACCGAAGTACTGTATAGTGTGGACTCTCTCCTTAAGGTCCCCCTCTCCAACCGAAGTATAGTGTGGACTCTCTCCCTAAGGTCCCCTCTCCAACCGAAGTATAGTGTGGACTCTCTCCCTAAGGTCCCCTCTCCAACCGAAGTATAGTGTGGACTCTCTCCCTAAGGTCCCCCTCTCCAACCGAAGTATAGTGTGGACTCTCTCCCTAAGGTCCTCCTCTCCAACCGAAGTATAGTGTGGACTCTCTCCCTAAGGTCCCCTCTCCAACCGAAGTATAGTGTGGACTCTCTGCCTAAGGTCCCCCTCTCCAACCGAAGTATAGTGTGGACTCTCTCCCTAAGGTCCCCTCTCCAACCGAAGTATAGTGTGGACTCTCTCCCTAAGGTCCCCCTCTCCAACCGAAGTATAGTGTGGACTCTCTCCCTAAGGTCCCCTCTCCAACCGAAGTATAGTGTGGACTCTCTCCCTAAGGTCCCCCTCTCCAACCGAAGTATAGTGTGGACTCTCTCCCTAAGGTCCCCTCTCCAACCGAAGTATAGTGTGGACTCTCTCCCTAAGGTCCCCCTCTCCAACCGAAGTATAGTGTGGACTCTCTCCCTAAGGTCCCCCTCTCCAACCGAAGTATAGTGTGGACTCTCTCCCTAAGGTCCCCCTCTCCAACCGAAGTATAGTGTGGACTCTCTCCCTAAGGTCCCCTCTCCAACCGAAGTATAGTGTGGACTCTCTCCCTAAGGTCCCCCTCTCCAACCGAAGTATAGTGTGGACTCTCTCCCTAAGGTCCCCTCTCCAACCGAAGTACTGTATAGTGTGGACTCTCTCCCTAAGGTCCCCTCTCCAACCGAAGTATAGTGTGGACTCTCTCCCTAAGGTCCCCCTCTCCAACCGAAGTATAGTGTGGACTCTCTCCCTAAGGTCCCCATCTCCAACCGAAGTATAGTGTGGACTCTCTCCCTAAGGTCCCCTCTCCAACCGAAGTATAGTGTGGACTCTCTCCCTAAGGTCCCCCTCTCCAACCGAAGTATAGTGTGGACTCTCTCCCTAAGGTCCCCTCTCCAACCGAAGTATAGTGTGGACTCTCTCCCTAAGGTCCCCTCTCCAACCGAAGTATAGTGTGGACTCTCTCCCTAAGGTCCCCTCTCCAACCGAAGTACTGTATAGTGTGGACTCTCTCCCTAAGGTCCCCTCTCCAACCGAAGTACTGTATAGTGTGGACTCTCTCCTTAAGGTCCCCCTCTCCAACCGAAGTATAGTGTGGACTCTCTCCCTAAGGTCCCCTCTCCAACCGAAGTATAGTGTGGACTCTCTCCCTAAGGTCCCCTCTCCAACCGAAGTATAGTGTGGACTCTCTCCCTAAGGTCCCCCTCTCCAACCGAAGTATAGTGTGGACTCTCTCCCTAAGGTCCTCCTCTCCAACCGAAGTATAGTGTGGACTCTCTCCCTAAGGTCCCCTCTCCAACCGAAGTATAGTGTGGACTCTCTGCCTAAGGTCCCCCTCTCCAACCGAAGTATAGTGTGGACTCTCTCCCTAAGGTCCCCTCTCCAACCGAAGTATAGTGTGGACTCTCTCCCTAAGGTCCCCCTCTCCAACCGAAGTATAGTGTGGACTCTCTCCCTAAGGTCCCCTCTCCAACCGAAGTATAGTGTGGACTCTCTCCCTAAGGTCCCCCTCTCCAACCGAAGTATAGTGTGGACTCTCTCCCTAAGGTCCCCTCTCCAACCGAAGTATAGTGTGGACTCTCTCCCTAAGGTCCCCCTCTCCAACCGAAGTATAGTGTGGACTCTCTCCCTAAGGTCCCCTCTCCAACCGAAGTACTGTATAGTGTGGACTCTCTCCCTAAGGTCCCCCTCTCCAACCGAAGTATAGTGTGGACTCTCTCCCTAAGGTCCCCCTCTCCAACCGAAGTATAGTGTGGACTCTCTCCCTAAGGTCCCCTCTCCAACCGAAGTACTGTATAGTGTGGACTCTCTCCCTAAGGTCCCCCTCTCCAACCGAAGTATAGTGTGGACTTTCTCCCTAAGGTCCCCTCTCCAACCGAAGTACTGTATAGTGTGGACTCTCTCCCTAAGGTCCCCCTCTCCAACCGAAGTATAGTGTGGACTCTCTCCCTAAGGTCCCCTCTCCAACCGAAGTATAGTGTGGACTCTCTCCCTAAGGTCCCCTCTCCAACCGAAGTATAGTGTGGACTCTCTCCCTAAGGTCCCCTCTCCAACCGAAGTATAGTGTGGACTCTCTCCCTAAGGTCCCCCTCTCCAACCGAAGTATAGTGTGGACTCTCTCCCTAAGGTCCTCCTCTCCAACCGAAGTATAGTGTGGACTCTCTCCCTAAGGTCCCCCTCTCCAACCGAAGTATAGTTTGGACTCTCTCCCTAAGGTCCCCTCTCCAACCGAAGTACTGTATAGTGTGGACTCTCTCCCTAAGGTCCCCCTCTCCAACCGAAGTATAGTGTGGACTCTCTCCCTAAGGTCCCCTCTCCAACCAAAGTATAGTGTGGACTCTCTCCCTAAGGTCCCCCTCTCCAACCGAAGTATAGTGTGGACTCTCTCCCTAAGGTCCCCTCTCCAACCGAAGTACTGTATAGTGTGGACTCTCTCCCTAAGGTCCCCTCTCCAACCGAAGTATAGTGTGGACTCTCTCCCTAAGGTCCCCCTCTCCAACCGAAGTATAGTGTGGACTCTCTCCCTAAGGTCCCCTCTCCAACCGAAGTACTGTATAGTGTGGACTCTCTCCCTAAGGTCCCCCTCTCCAACCGAAGTATAGTGTGGACTCTCTCCCTAAGGTCCCCCTCTCCAACCGAAGTATAGTGTGGACTCTCTCCCTAAGGTCCCCTCTCCAACCGAAGTACTGTATAGTGTGGACTCTCTCCCTAAGGTCCCCCTCTCCAACCGAAGTATAGTGTGAACTCTCTCCCTAAGGTCCCCTCTCCAACCGAAGTATAGTGTGGACTCTCTCCCTAAGGTCCCCCTCTCCAACCAAAGTATAGTGTGGACTCTCTCCCTAAGGTCCCCTCTCCAACCGAAGTATAGTGTGGACTCTCTCCCTAAGGTCCCCTCTCCAACCGAAGTATAGTGTGGACTCTCTCCCTAAGGTCCCCCTCTCCAACCGAAGTATAGTGTGGACTCTCTCCCTAAGGTCCCCCTCTCCAACCGAAGTATAGTGTGGACTCTCTCCCTAAGGTCCCCTCTCCAACCGAAGTACAGTGTGGACTCTCTCCCTAAGGTCCCCTCTCCAACCGAAGTATAGTGTGGACTCTCTCCCTAAGGTCCCCTCTCCAACCGAAGTATAGTGTGGACTCTCTCCCTAAGGTCCCCTCTCCAACCGAAGTATAGTGTGGACTCTCTCCCTAAGGTCCCCCTCTCCAACCGAAGTATAGTGTGGACTCTCTCCCTAAGGTCCCCTCTCCAACCGAAGTACTGTATAGTGTGGACTCTCTCCCTAAGGTCCCCCTCTCCAACCGAAGTATAGTGTGGACTCTCTCCCTAAGGTCCCCCTCTCCAACCGAAGTATAGTGTGGACTCTCTCCCTAAGGTCCCCTCTCCAACCGAAGTACTGTATAGTGTGGACTCTCTCCCTAAGGTCCCCCTCTCCAACCGAAGTATAGTGTGGACTCTCTCCCTAAGGTCCCCCTCTCCAACCGAAGTATAGTGTGGACTCTCTCCCTAAGGTCCCCTCTCCAACCGAAGTACTGTATAGTGTGGACTCTCTCCCTAAGGTCCCCCTCTCCAACCGAAGTATAGTGTGGACTCTCTCCCTAAGGTCCCCTCTCCAACCGAAGTATAGTGTGGACTCTCTCCCTAAGGTCCCCCTCTCCAACCGAAGTATAGTGTGGACTCTCTCCCTAAGGTCCCCTCTCCAACCGAAGTATAGTGTGGACTCTCTCCCTAAGGTCCTCCTCTCCAACCGAAGTATAGTGTGGACTCTATCCCTAAGGTCCCCTCTCCAACCGAAGTATAGTGTGGACTCTCTCCCTAAGGTCCTGCTCTCCAACCGAAGTTCTGTATAGTGTGGACTCTCTCCCTAAGGTCCCCTCTCCAACCGAAGTACTGTATAGTGTGGACTCTCTCCCTAAGGTCCCCTCTCCAACCGAAGTATAGTGTGGACTCTCTCCCTAAGGTCCCCTCTCCAACCGAAGTATAGTGTGGACTCTCTCCCTAAGGTCCCCTCTCCAACCGAAGTATAGTGTGGACTCTCTCCCTAAGGTCCCCCTCTCCAACCGAAGTATAGTGTGGACTCTCTCCCTAAGGTCCTCCTCTCCAACCGAAGTATAGTGTGGACTCTCTCCCTAAGGTCCCCTCTCCAACCGAAGTATAGTGTGGACTCTCTCCCTAAGGTCCCCCTCTCCAACCGAAGTATAGTGTGGACTCTCTCCCTAAGGTCCCCTCTCCAACCGAAGTACTGTATAGTGTGGACTCTCTCCCTAAGGTCCCCCTCTCCAACCGAAGTATAGTGTGGACTCTCTCCCTAAGGTCCCCTCTCCAACCGAAGTATAGTGTGGACTCTCTCTCTAAGGTCCCCCTCTCCAACCGAAGTATAGTGTGGACTCTCTCCCTAAGGTCCCCTCTCCAACCGAAGTATAGTGTGGACTCTCTCCCTAAGGTCCCAGTCTCCAACCGAAGTATAGTGTGGACTCTCTCCCTAAGGTCCCCTCTCCAACCGAAGTATAGTGTGGACTCTCTCCCTAAGGTCCCCCTCTCCAACCGAAGTATAGTGTGGACTCTATCCCTAAGGTCCCCTCTCCAACCGAAGTATAGTGTGGACTCTCTCCCTAAGGTCCCCTCTCCAACCGAAGTATAGTGTGGACTCTCTCCCTAAGGTCCCCTCTCCAACCGAAGTATAGTGTGGACTCTCTCCCTAAGGTCCCCTCTCCAACCGAAGTACTGTATAGTGTGGACTCTCTCCCTAAGGTCCCCTCTCCAACCGAAGTATAGTGTGGACTCTCTCCCTAAGGTCCCCTCTCCAACCGAAGTATAGTGTGGACTCTCTCCCTAAGGTCCCCTCTCCAACCGAAGTATAGTGTGGACTCTCTCCCTAAGGTCCCCTCTCCAATTGAAGTAGTGTGGACTCTCTCCCTAAGGTCCCCTATGGCCAGAGGAGCCGGGTCTAGCCAGTTTCCTGGCCTGATATAGCAGTCATGTGATGCCGATTGTTGCTGGTGAGCTCAAGTCGCCCCCCCTATAGTCTTGTGTCCCCGATAAAGTAACACGTGAAACACGTGTTGGGGTTCGTCCCCTCACTGGTCTACAAATTTCTTATTGTATGGTAAGCCGCTTGAATCCGACAGTCTTTTGTATTGTCTGCTACTATCTGCTTTCCCCTATGGGACTCCATTGTGGGCATTATTTTCAGGGCGTGGCTGCTGGCATATTTCAGTGCAGCAGCCTGTATGTTATATATTCCATTGTTTCTTCTCCAATGCTTAATGTGTAGCCTCGTGGGGTCTTTTTCACCCTCTTGTGTCTCCTGTACTTGGATTTATATATTTTTTGTAACACTTCTATCCCCTTTACCTTTTACAAGATCTTTTTACCAATAAAGTGTAATTTCATATACATTTTTTGTAGTATTTTATATGAGTCAATTGTGACCTGGTAATTGGGTGTATGTTTCGCAAAATGAAAGACTTCTATTTTCTGGTGTTCATCTACGCTATATGTTTTGCCCTTTGATCACACTATGAGATCCAGTGCTGTCTCTCTATGTTGTTTACCATTTTAAGTAGGTTGGCGCCTCCAGTAAGGGACAGTGGAAGCCGGCACCAGGCATCTATCTTATTTCTAAACTGAAGCATCATGGGTTCTAAATTTAGAGTATAATAATCCCGTGGTTGGGCACTAACAACTATCCCATGATATTTAAATTTATCCACCGTCGGGATTGGCAACCCTAGAGTAGCGAAATTAAATGGGAGCGGCTCTATAGGGTGTAGAGCCGACTTTCCCCAATTTATTAGAAGCCCTGACCGTTACCTAAATTCCTTGATAATGTTAACAGCCGGACCCAGAGACATCTCCACCTCTCAAAGATACAATAGATCGTCTGTATAGAGGGATGCCTTATGCTCCAGGCCGCCGATCTCAAACCCTATCACACCAATAGAGGTGCAGAGCATGGCTGCCAATGGCTCAACCGCCGCTGCGAACAGCAAAGGAGAGAGAGGACAGCTCTGCCATGTACCCCTAGCCAAACGAAAGGATGATGAAGTACAGGCATTATCTCGAATTTTTGCCTGTGGAGATGCATATAATAATTTAACTCAGCCTACAAACCTATAAACCCCCAGGCCTAGTTTCTTCAGGACGGCCCATAGAAAATTCCATTAAATACTATCAAAGGCCTTGGATTCATCTAATGACGGGACTGCCCTCTCTCTATTGGGTGCGTCTAATGACGGGACTGCCCTCTCTCTATTGGATTCATCTAATGACAGGATGGCCCTCTCTCTATTGGGTGCGTCTAATGACGGGACTGCCCTCTCTCTATTGGGTGCATCTAATGACGGGACTGCCCTCTCTCTATTGGGTGCATCTAATGATGGGACTGCCCTCTCTCTATTGCGTGCGTCTAATGACAGGACTGTCCTCTCTCTATTGGGTGCGTCTAATAACAGGACTGCCCTCTCTCTATTAGGTGCGTCTAATGACGGGACTGCCCTCTCTCTATTGGGTGCGTCTAATGACAGGGCGGCCCTCTCTCTATTGGGTGTGTCTAATGACAGGACTGCCCTCTCTCTATTCGGTGTGTCTAATGACAGGACTGCCCTCCCTCTATTGGGTGTGTCTAATGACGGGACGGCCCTCTCTCTATTGGGTGTGTCTAATGACCGGACTGCCCTCTCTCTATTGGGTGCGTCTAATGACGGGACTGCCCTCTCTGTATTGGGTGCGTCTAATGACAGGACGGCCCTCTCTCTCTATTGGGTGCGTCTAATGACGGGACTGCCCTCCCTCTATTGGGTGCGTCTAATGACGGGACTGCCCTCCCTCTATTGGGTGCGTCTAATGACAGGATGACCCTCTCTCTATTGGGTGCGTCTAATGATGGGACGGCCCTCTCTCTATTGGGTGTGTCTAATGACGGGACTGCCCTCCCTCTATTTGGTGCGTCTAATGACAGGACTGCCCTCTCTCTATTGGGTGCGTCTAATGACAGGACTGCCCTCTCTCTATTGGGTGTGTCTAATGACAGGATGGCCCTCTCTCTATTGTGTGTGTCTAATGACAGGACTGCCCTCTCTCTATTGGGTGTGTCTAATGACCGGACTGCCCTCTCTCTATTGGGTGCGTCTAATGACGGGACTGCCCTCCCTCTATTGGGTGCGTCTAATGACAGGATGACCTTCTCTCTATTGGGTGCGTCTAATGATGGGACGGCCCTCTCTCTATTGGGTGTGTCTAATGACGGGACTGCCCTCTCTCTATTGGGTGCGTCTAATGATGGGACAGCCCTCTCTCTATTGGGTGCGTCTAATGATGGGACTGCCCTCTCTCTATTGGGTGCGTCTAACGACAGGGCGGCCCTCTCTCTATTGGGTGCGTCTAATGATGGGACGGCCCTCTCTCTATTGGGTGCGTCTAATGACGGGACTGTCCTCTCTCTATTGGGTGCGTCTAATGACAGGGCGGCCTTCTCTCTATTGGGTGCGTCTAATGACAGGATGACCCTCTCTCTATTGCGTGTGTCTAATGACAGGACGACCCTTTCTCTATTGGGTGCATCTAATGACAGGACGGCCCTCTCTCTATTGGGTGCGTCTAATGATGGGACGGCCCTCTCTCTATTGGGTGCGTCTAATGACGGGACTGCCCTCTCTTTATTGGGTGCGTCTAATGACAGGGCGGTCCTCTCTCTATTGGGTGCGTCTAATGACGGGACTGCCCTCTCTCTATTGGGTGCGTCTAATGACAGGACGACCCTCTTTCTATTGGGTGCGTCTAATGATGGGACGGCCCTCTCTCTATTGGGTGCGTCTAATGACGGGACTGCCCTCCCTCTATTGGGTGCATCTAATGACAGGACGACCCTCTCCCTATTGGGTGGGTCTAATGACGGGACTGCCCTCTCTCTATTGGGTGCGTCTAATGACAGGACGACCCTCTTTCTATTGGGTGCGTCTAATGATGGGACGGCCCTCTCTCTATTGGGTGCGTCTAATGACGGGACTGCCCTCCCTCTATTGGGTGCATCTAATGACAGGACGACCCTCTCCCTATTGGGTGGGTCTAATGACGGGACTGCCCTCTCTCTATTGGGTGCGTCTAATGACAGGGCGGCCCTCTCTCTATTGGGTGCGTCTAATGATGGGACGGCCCTCTCTCTATTGGGTGCGTCTAATGACAGGACGACCCTCTTTCTATTGGGTGCGTCTAATGATGGGACGGCCCTCTCTCTATTGGGTGCGTCTAATGACGGGACTGCCCTCCCTCTATTGGGTGCATCTAATGACAGGACGACCCTCTCCCTATTGGGTGGGTCTAATGACGGGACTGCCCTCTCTCTATTGGGTGCGTCTAATGACGGGACTGCCCTCCCTCTATTGGGTGCGTCTAATGACGGGACTGCCATCTCTCTATTGGGTGCGTCTAATGACAGGACTGCCCTCTCTCTATTGGGTGCGTCTAATGACAGGACTGCCCTCTCTCTATTGGGTTCGTCTAATGACAGGACTGCCCTCTCTCTATTGGGTGCGTCTAATGATGGGACGGCCCTCTCTCTATTGGGTGTGTCTAATGACAGGACGACCCTCTATTGGGTGTGTCTAATGATGGTACGGCCCTCTCTCTATTGGGTGCGTCTTATGACAGGACGGCCCTCTCTCTATTGGGTGTGTCTAATGACAGGCCTGCCCTCTCTCTATTGGGTGTGTCTAATGACGGAACTGCCCTCTCTCTATTGGGTGCGTCTAATGACGGGACTGCCCTCCCTCTATTGGGTGCGTCTAATGACAGGGCGGCCCTCTCTCTATTGGGTGCGTCTAATGACAGGACTGCCCTCTCTCTATTGGGTGCGTCTAATGACGAGACTGCCCTCCCTCTATTGGGTGCGTCTAATGACGGGACTGCCCTCTCTCTATTGGGTGCGTCTAATGACAGGACTGCCCTCTCTCTATTGGGTGCGTCTAATGACGGGACTGCCCTCTCTCTATTGGGTGCGTCTAATGATGGGAGGGACGGCCCTCTCTCTATTGGGTGCGTCTGACAGGACGACCCTCTCTCTATTGGGTGTGTCTAATGATGGTACGGCCCTCTCTCTATTGGGTGTGTCTTATGACAGGACGGCCCTCTCTCTATTGGGTGTGTCTAATGACAGGACTGCCCTCTCTCTATTGGGTGCGTCTAATGACGGGACGGCCCTCTCTCTATTGGGTGCGCCTAATGACAGGGCGGCCCTCTCTCTATTGGGTGCGTCTAAGGATGGGACGGCCCTCTCTCTATTGGGTGTGTCTAATGACGGGACTGCCCTCTCTCTATTGGGTGCGTCTAATGACAGGGCGGCCCTCTCTCTATTGGGTGCATCTAATGACGGGACTGCCATCTCTCTATTGGGTGCGTCTAAGGATGGGACGGCCCTCTCTCTATTGGGTGCATCTAATGACGGGACTGCCCTCTCTCTATTGGGTGCGTCTAAGGATGGGACGGCCCTCTCTCTATTGGGTGCGTCTAATGACGGGACTGCCCTCTCTCTATTGGGTGCGTCTAATGATGGGACTGCCCTCTCTCTATTGGGTGCGTCTAATGACAGGGCGGCCCTCTCTCTATTGGGTGCGTCTAATGACAGGGCGGCCCTCTCTCTATTGGGTGCGTCTTATGACAGGACGGCCCTCTCTCTATTGGGTGCGTCTAATGACGGGACTGCCCTCTCTCTATTGGGTGCGTCTAATGACAGGACTGCCCTCTCTCTATTGGGTGCGTCTAATGAAGGGACTGCCCTCTCTCTATTGGGTTCGTCTAATGACGGGACTGCCATCTCTCTATTGGGTGCGTCTAAGGATGGGACGGCCCTCTCTCTATTGGGTGCATCTAAGGATGGGACGGCCCTCTCTCTATTGGGTGCATCTAATGACGGGACTGCCCTCTCTCTATTGGGTGTGTCTAATGATGGGACGGCCCTCTCTCTATTGGGTGCGTCTAATGACGGGACTGCCCTCTCTCTATTGGGTGCGTCTAATGACAGGGCGACCCTCTCTCTATTGGGTGCATCTAATGACGGGACTGCCCTCTCAGTATTGGGTGCGTCTAATGACAGGACTGCCCTCTCTCTATTGGGTGCGTCTAATGACGGGACTGCCCTCCCTCTATTGGGTGCGTCTAATGACAGGATGACCCTCTATCTATTGGGTGCGTCTAATGATGGGACGGCCCTCTCTCTATTGGGTGTGTCTAATTACGGGACTGCCCTCCCTCTATTGGGTGCGTCTAATGACAGGACGACCCTTTCTCTATTGGGTGCGTCTAATGACGGGACTGCCCTCTCTCTATTGGGTGCGTCTAATGATGGGACGGCCCTCTCTCTATTGGGTGCGTCTAATGATAGGACTGCCCTCTCTCTATTGGGTGCGTCAAATGACAGGGCGGCCCTCTCTCTATTGGGTGCGTCTAATGACAGGGCGGTCCTCTCTCTATTGGGTGCGTCTAATGACGGGACTGCCCTCTCTCTATTGGGTGCGTCTAATGACAGGGCGGCCCTCTCTCTATTGGGTGCGTCTAATGATGGGACGGCCCTCTCTCTATTGGGTGCGTCTAATGACAGGACGACCCTCTCTCTATTGGGTGCGTCTAATGACGGGACTGCCCTCCCTCTATTGGGTGCATCTAATGACAGGACGACCCTCTCCCTATTGGGTGCGTCTAATGACGGGACTGCCCTCTCTCTATTGGGTGCGTCTAATGACGGGACTGCCCTCTATTGGGTGCGTCTAATGACAGGACTGCCCTCTCTCTATTGGGTGTGTCTAATGACAGGACTGCCCTCTCTCTATTGGGTGCGTCTAATGACAGGATGGCCCTCTCTCTATTAGGTGCGTCTAATGACGGGACTGCCCTCTCTCTATTGGGTGCATCTAATGATGGGACGGCCCTCTCTCTATTGGGTGCGTTTAATGACAGGACGACCCTCTCTCTATTGGGTGCGTCTAATGACAGGGCGGCCCTCTCTCTATTGGGTGCGTCTAAGGATGGGACGGCCCTCTTTCTATTGGGTGCGTCTAATGACGGGACTGCCCTCTCTCTATTGGGTGCGTCTAATGAGAGGACTGCCCTCTCTCTATTGGGTGCGTCTAATGAAGGGACTGCCCACCCTCTATTGGGTGTGTCTAATGACGGGACTCTCTCTATTGTGTGTGTCTAATGACAGGACTGCCCTCTCTCTATTGGGTGCGTCTAATGACAGGACTGCCCTCACTGTATTGGGTGCGTCTAATGGCAGGACTGCCCTCTCTCTATTGGGTGCATCTAATGACAGGACTGCCCTCTCTCTATTGGGTGCGTCTAATAACGGAACGGTCCTCTCTGTATTGGGTGCGTCTAATGACAGGACTGCCCTCTCTCTATTGGGTGCGTCTAATGATGGAACTGCCCTCTCTCTATTGGGTGCGTCTAATGACAGGATGGCCCTCTCTCTATTGGGTGCATCTAATGATGGGACGGCCCTCTCTCTATTGGGTGTGTCTAATGACGGGACGGCCTCTCTCTATTGGGTGCGTCTAATGACAGGACTGCCCTCTCTCTATTGGGTGCGTCTAATGATGGGACTGCCCTCTCTCTATTGGGTGCGTCTAATGACAGGACGGCCCTCTCTCTATTGGGTGCGTCTAATGATGGGACTGCCCTCTCTCTATTAGGTGTGTCTAATGACCGGACGGCTCTCTTTCTATTGGGTGCGTCTAATGATGGGACGGCCCTCTCTCTATTGGGTGCGTCTAATGACGGGACGACCCTCTCTCTATTGCGTGCGTCTAATAACGGAACGGTCCTCTCTCTATTGGGTGCGTCTAATGACGGGACAACCCTCTCTCTATTGGGTGCGTCTAATGACGGGACTGCCCTCTCTCTATTGGGTGCGTCTAATGACAGGACGGCCCTCTCTCTACTGGGTGCTTCTAATGACAGGACTGTCCTGTCTCTATTGGGTGCGTCTAATGACGGGACTGCCCTCTCTCTATTGGGTGCATCTAATGTTAGGACGACCCTCTCTCTATTGGGTGCGTCTAATGATGGGACGGCCCTCTCTCTATTGGGTGCGTCTAATGACAGGACGACCCTCTCTCTATTGGGTGCGTCTAATGACGGGACGACCCTCTCTCTATTTTGTGCGTCTAATAACAGGACGACCCTCTCTCTATTGGGTGCGTCTAATGACGGGACTACCCTCTCTCTATTGGGTGCGTCTAATGACGGGACTGCCCTTTCTCTATTGGGTGCATCTAATGACGGGACGGCCCTCTCTCTATTGGGTGCGTCTAATGATGGGACTGCCCTCTCTCTATTGGGTGCGTCTAATGTTGGGACGGCCCTCTCTCTATTGGGTGCGTCTAATGATGGGACGGCCCTTTCTCTATTAGGTGCATCTAATAACAGGACGACCCTTTCTCTATTGGGTGCGTCCTCCCTCTTTTACCCTCACTGTCCCTACCTCTTTTACCCTCGCTGTCCCTACCTCGTTTACCCTCGCTGTCCCTACCTCTTTTACTCTTACTGTCCTCATTCTTTTCTCCTCACTTTATTCCTCTTGCCGTCCTCCCTCTTTTCCCCTCGCTGTCTTCTCTCTTTTCCCCTCGCTGTCCCTCCCTCTTTTCCTCTCGCTGTCCCTCCCTCTTTTACCCTCGCTGTCCCTATCTCTTTTACCCTCGCTGTCCCTACCTCGTTTACCCTCGCTGTCCCTACCTCTTTTACTCTTACTGTCCTCATTCTTTTCTCCTCACTTTTTTCCTCTTGCCGTCCTCCCTCTTTTCCCCTCGCTGTACTCACTCTTTTACTCTCGCCGTCATCCCTCTTTTCCCCTCGCCGTCCTCTCTCTTTTCCCCTTTGCCATCCTCCCTCTATTCCCCTCACTGTCCTCCCTCTTTTCCCTTTGCCGTCCACTCTTTTTTCCCCTCGCAGTCCTCTCTTTTCCCGTCGTAGTCCTCTTTCCCCTTGTCGTCCTCTCTCTTTCCCCCCTCGCCATCCTCCCTCTTTTCACTTCGCCGTCATCCCTCTTCTCCCCTCGCCGACCTCCCTCTTCTCCGTCATCCCTCTTCTCCCCTCGCCGACCTCCCTCTTTTCCCCTCGCCGGCCTCCCTCTTTTCCCCTCCCCTCTTTCCCCTCCCCTCTTTTCCCCTCGCCAGCCTCCCTCTTTTCCCCTAATGGCCTACCTCTTTTCCCCTCGCCGTCTTCCCTCGCAGTCCTCTCTTTTCCCGTCGTAGTCCTCTTTCCCCTTGTCGTCCTCTCTCTTTCCCCCCTCGTCATCCTCCCTCTTTTCCCTTCGCCGTCCAGCATCTTTTCCCCTCGCCATTCTCTCTTTTCCCCTCGCCGTCCAGCGTCTTTCCCCCTCACCGGTCTCTCTCTTTTCCCCTCGCCATCCTCCCTCTGTTCCCTTCGCCGTTTTGCCTCTTTTCCCCTCGCCATTCTCTCTTTTCCCCTCGTTGTCCCTCCCTTTTCTTCTCGCCGTCTTCCCTCTTTTACCCTCGCCCTCTCTCTCTTTTCCCCTCGACGTCCTTCTTCTTTTCTCCTCGCCATCCTCCCTCTTTTCCCCTTGCCGTCCTCCCTCTTTTCCCCTCGCCGGCCTCCCTCTTTTCCCCTCGCCGTCCTCCCTCTTTTCCCCTCGCCGGCCTCCCTCTTTTCCCCTCGCCGGCCTCCCTCTTTTCCCCTCGCCGTCCTCCCTCTTTTCCCCTCGCCGTCTTCCCTTTTTTCCCCTCGCCCTCTCTCTTTTCCCCTCGCCGTCCTCCCTCTTTTCCCCTCGCCGTCCTCCCTCTTTTCCCCTCGCCGTCTTCCCTCTTTTCCCCTCGCCCTCTCTCTTTTCCCCTCGCCGTCTTCCCTCTTTTCCCCTCGCCCTCTCTCTTTTCCCTCGCCGTCCTCCCTCTTTTCCCCTCGCCGTCCTCCCTCTTTTCCCCTCACCGTCCTCCCTCTTTTCCCCTCGCCGACCTCCCTCTTTTCCCCTCGCCGTCCTTCTTTTCCCCTCGCCGGTCTCCCTCGTTTCCCCTTTACGGCCTCCCTCTTTTCCCCTCGCTGTCTTCCCTCTTTTCCCCTCGCCGTCTTCCCTCTGTTCCCCTCGCCGTCCTCCCTCTGTTCCCCTCGCCATCCTCCCTCTGTTCCCCTCGCCGTCCTCCCTCTTTTCCCCTCGCCATCTTCCCTTTTTTCCCCTCGCCGTCCTCCCTCTTTTCCACTCGCCGTCCTCCCTCTTTTCCCCTCGCCGTCTTCCCTCTTTTCCCCTCGCCATCCTCCCTCTTTCCTCTCGACGGTTTCCCTCTTTTCCCCTCGACATTTTCCCTCTCTTCCCCTCGCCGTTTTCCCTCTGTTCCCCTTGCCGTCCCTCCCTCTGTTCACCTTGCAGTCCCTCCATCTTTTCCCCTCACCGTCATCCCTCTTTTCCCCTCAACATCATCCCTCTTTTTCTCTCGGCGTCTTTCCTCTTTTCCCCTCGCGGTGCTCCCTCTTTTCCCCTTGCCGTTCTCCCTCTTTTCCCCTCGCCGTCATCCCTCTTTTCCCCTCGCCGTCATCCCTCTTCTCCCCTAGCCAACCTCCCTCTTTTCCACTCGCCGGCCTCCCTCTTTTCCCCTCGCCAGCCTGCCTCTTTTCCCTTAACGGCCTCCCTCTTTTCCCCTCGCCGTCTTCCCTCGCAGTCATCTCTTTTCCCGTCGTAGTCCTCTTTTTCCTTGTCGTCCTCTCTCTTTGCCCCCTCGCCATCCTCCCTCTTTTCCCTTCGTCGTCCTGCCTCTTTTCCCCTCGCCATTCTCTCTTTTCCCCTCGCCGTCCAGCGTCTTTCCCCCTCCCCGGTCTCTCTCTTTTCCCCTCGCCATCCTCCCTCTGTTCCCCTCGTTGTCCTCCCCCTTTACTCCTCGCCTTCCTCCCTCTTTTCCCCTCGCCGTCCTCCCTCTTTACTCCTTGCTGTTCTCCCTCTTTTCCCCTCGCCGTCTTCCCTCTTTCCCCTCGCCATCCTCCCCCTTTACTCCTCGCCATCCTCCCTTTTTCCCCTCGCCGTCTTCCCTCTTTCCCCTCGCCGTCCTCCCCCTTTAATCCTCGCCGTCTTCCCTCTTTTCCCCTCGCGGTCCCCCCTCTTTTCCCCTCGCCGTCCTCCCCCTTTACTCCTTGCTGTTCTCCCTCTTTTCCCCTCGCCGTCTTCCCTCTTTCCCCTCGCCATCCTCCCCCTTTACTCCTCGCCATCCTCCCTTTTTCCCCTTGCCGTCTTCCCTCTTTCCCCTCGCCGTCCTCCCCCTTTAATCCTCGCCGTCTTCCCTCTTTTCCCCTCGCGGTCCTCCCTCTTTTCCCCTCGCCGTTCTCTCTCTTTTCCCCTCGCCGTTCTCCCTCTTTTCCCCTCGCCGTCATCCCTCTTTTTCCCTCGCCGACCTCCCTCTTCTCCCCTCGCCGGCCTCCCTCTATTCCCCTCGCTGGCCTCCCTCTTTTCCCCTCGCCGGCCTCCCTCTTTTCCCCTCGCCGTTCTCTCTCTTTTCCCCTCGCCGTTCTCCCTCTTTTCCCCTCGCCGTCATCCCTCTTTTCCCCTCGCCGTCCTCCCCCTTTACTCCTTGCCGTCCTCCCTCTTTTCCCCTCGTTGTCCTCCCTCTTTTCCCCTCGCCGTCCTCCTCCTTTACTCCTTGCCGTCCTCCCTCTTTTACCCTCGCCGTCCTCCCTCTTTTCCTCTCGCCGTCCTCCCTCTTTCCCCTCGCCGTCTTCCCTCTTTCTCTTCGCCGTCTTCCCTCTTTCCCCACGCGGTCCTCCCTCTTTCCCCTCACCGTCCTCCCCCTTTAATCCTTGCCATCCTCCCTCTTTTCCCCTAGCCGTCCTCCCCCTTTACTCCTCGCCGTCCTCCCTCTTTTCCTCTCGTTGTCCTCCCCCTTTACTCCTCGCCATCCTCCCTCTTTTCCCCTCGCCGTCCTCCCCCTTTACTCCTTGCCGTTCTCCCTCTTTTCCACTCGCCGTCTTCCCTCTTTCCCCTCGCCGTCCTCCCCCTTTACTCCTCGCCGTCCTCCCTTTTTCCCCTCGCCGTCTTCCCTCTTTCCCCTCGCCGTCCTCCCCCTTTAATCCTCGCCATCCTCCCTCTTTTCCCTTCACCATCCTCCCTCTTTTCCCTTCACCATCCTCCCTCTTTTCCCCTCGCGGTCCTCCCTCTTTTCCCCTCGCCGTTCTCTCTCTTTCCCCCTCGCCGTTCTCCCTCTTTTCCCCTCGCCGTCATCCCTCTTTTTCGCTCGCCGACCTCCCTCTTCTCCCCTCGCCGGCCTCCCTCTATTCCCCTCGCTGGCCTCCCTCTTTTCCCCTCGCCGGCCTCCCTCTTTTCACCTAATGGCCTCCCTCTTTTCCCCTCGCAGTCTTCCCTCTTTTCCCCTCGCCGTTCTCCCTCTTTTCCTCTCGCCGTTCTCCCTCTTTTCCCCTCGCCGTCCTCCCTCTTTTCCCCTCGCCGTCCTCCCTCTTTTCCCCTCGCCGTCCTCCCCCTTTACTCCTTGCCGTCCTCCCTCTTTTCCCCTCGTTGTCCTCCCCCTTTACTCCTCGCCGTCCTCCCTCTTTTCCCCTCGCCGTCCTCCTCCTTTACTCCTTGCCGTCCTCCCTCTTTTCCCCTCGCCGTCCTCCCTCTTTTCCTCTCGCCGTCCTCCCTCTTTCCCCTCGCCGTCTTCCCTCTTTCTCTTCGCCGTCTTCCCTCTTTCCCCTCGCCGTCCTCCCTCTTTCCCCTCACCGTCCTCCCCCTTTAATCCTTGCCGTCCTCCCTCTTTTCCCCTCGCCGTCCTCCCCCTTTACTCCTCGCCGTCCTCGCTCTTTTCCCGTCGTAGTCCTCTTTTCCCTTGTCGTCCTCTCTCTTTGCCCCCTCGCCATCCTCCCTCTTTTCCCTTCGTCGTCCTGCCTCTTTTCCCCTCGCCATTCTCTCTTTTCCCCTCGCCGTCCAGCGTCTTTCCCCCTCCCCGGTCTCTCTCTTTTCCCCTCGCCATCCTCCCTCTGTTCCCCTCGTTGTCCTCCCCCTTTACTCCTCGCCTTCCTCCCTCTTTTCCCCTCGCCGTCCTCCCCCTTTACTCCTTGCTGTTCTCCCTCTTTTCCCCTCGCCGTCTTCCCTCTTTCCCCTCGCCATCCTCCCCCTTTACTCCTCGCCATCCTCCCTTTTTCCCCTCGCCGTCTTCCCTCTTTCCCCTCGCCGTCCTCCCCCTTTAATCCTCGCCGTCCTCCCTCTTTTCCCTTCACCATCCTCCCTCTTTTCCCTTCACCATCCTCCCTCTTTCCCCTCGCCGTCTTCCCTCTTTTCCCCTCGCGGTCCTCCCTCTTTTCCCCTCGCCGTTCTCTCTCTTTTCCCCTCGCCGTTCTCCCTCTTTTCCCCTCGCCGTCATCCCTCTTTTTCCCTCGCCGACCTCCCTCTTCTCCCCTCGCCGGCCTCCCTCTATTCCCCTCGCTGGCCTCCCTCTTTTCCCCTCGCCGTTCTCTCTCTTTTCCCCTCGCCGTTCTCCCTCTTTTCCCCTCGCCGTCATCCCTCTTTTCCCCTCGCCGTCCTCCCCCTTTACTCCTTGCCGTCCTCCCTCTTTTCCCCTCGTTGTCCTCCCTCTTTTCCCCTCGCCGTCCTCCTCCTTTACTCCTTGCCGTCCTCCCTCTTTTACCCTCGCCGTCCTCCCTCTTTTCCTCTCGCCGTCCTCCCTCTTTCCCCTCGCCGTCTTCCCTCTTTCTCTTCGCCGTCTTCCCTCTTTCCCCACGCGGTCCTCCCTCTTTCCCCTCACCGTCCTCCCCCTTTAATCCTTGCCATCCTCCCTCTTTTCCCCTAGCCATCCTCCCCCTTTACTCCTCGCCGTCCTCCCTCTTTTCCTCTCGTTGTCCTCCCCCTTTACTCCTCGCCATCCTCCCTCTTTTCCCCTCGCCGTCCTCCCCCTTTACTCCTTGCCGTTCTCCCTCTTTTCCACTCGCCGTCTTCCCTCTTTCCCCTCGCCGTCCTCCCCCTTTACTCCTCGCCGTCCTCCCTTTTTCCCCTCGCCGTCTTCCCTCTTTCCCCTCGCCGTCCTCCCCCTTTAATCCTCGCCATCCTCCCTCTTTTCCCTTCACCATCCTCCCTCTTTTCCCTTCACCATCCTCCCTCTTTTCCCCTCGCGGTCCTCCCTCTTTTCCCCTCGCCGTTCTCTCTCTTTCCCCCTCGCCGTTCTCCCTCTTTTCCCCTCGCCGTCATCCCTCTTTTTCGCTCGCCGACCTCCCTCTTCTCCCCTCGCCGGCCTCCCTCTATTCCCCTCGCTGGCCTCCCTCTTTTCCCCTCGCCGGCCTCCCTCTTTTCACCTAACGGCCTCCCTCTTTTCCCCTCGCCGTCTTCCCTCTTTTCCCCTCGCCGTTCTCCCTCTTTTCCCCTCGCCGTTCTCCCTCTTTTCCCCTCGCCGTCCTCCCTCTTTTCCCCTCGCCGTCCTCCCTCTTTTCCCCTCGCCGTCCTCCCTCTTTTCCCCTCGCCGTCCTCCCCCTTTACTCCTTGCCGTCCTCCCTCTTTTCCCCTCGTTGTCCTCCCCCTTTACTCCTCGCCGTCCTCCCTCTTTTCCCCTCGCCGTCCTCCTCCTTTACTCCTTGCCGTCCTCCCTCTTTTCCCCTCGCCGTCCTCCCTCTTTTCCTCTCGCCGTCCTCCCTCTTTCCCCTCGCCGTCTTCCCTCTTTCTCTTCGCCGTCTTCCCTCTTTCCCCTCGCCGTCCTCCCTCTTTCCCCTCACCGTCCTCCCCCTTTAATCCTTGCCGTCCTCCCTCTTTTCCCCTCGCCGTCCTCCCCCTTTACTCCTCGCCGTCCTCGCTCTTTTCCCCTCGTTGTCCTCCCCCTTTACTCCTCGCCGTCCTCCGTCTTTTCCCCTCGCCGTCCTCCTCCTTTACTCCTTGCCGTCCTCCCTCTTTTCCCCTCGCCGTCCTCCCTCTTTACCTCTCGCTGCCCTCCCTCTTTCCCCTCGCCGTCTTCCCTCTTTCTCTTCGCCGTCTTCCCTCTTTCCCCTCACCGTCCTCCCCCTTTAATCCTTGCCGTCCTCCCTCTTTTCCCTTCGCCGTCCTCCCCCTTTACTCCTCGCCGTCCTCCCTCTTTTCCCCTCGTTGTCCTCATCCTTTGTTCAAATCAAAGTTTATTAGAATAGAAGAAGATAAACAATTGCAGGCAGAGAGTATATATCCAAGCTAGCTGCTAAAAACACAACAGTTCTTTGACTACACCTGCGCCACTGGCGACCAAAAATAACAAGTACAATTCGTATGTGTTTGAAATAGGAAGAACAAGTTGAAAAAAAGAGATAAAGAAGAGGAGGTGGAAGAAGAATTTAGAGACAGTAAAGACAACAGAAACGTGGGAAAGTAAGATGAAAGGGGAAGGGTACAAAGAGTTCCCACCCGAGTGGACGTGCCCTCCTACATCAAAACCACATTTTCAAGGCTAACCTTCTAGGTACAGAAATAAGAGAATGGAAAATTACCTACATACCTGCCCCCCCGTGAATCCATAGACCCATATCCGGTGAGTCCCTGAACATGATCCACGGGGCCCACGTAGCATCAACTTTGTCCTTGTTGCCGAGTGCCTGACCTATCAAGGTCTCCATCCTGAGGATCTCGTTGCATTCTGCTATGAATTCATCCCGTGATGGGATTCTAGGTTGCTTCCAATATCTTGGAATTAGGTTTCTGGCAGCTGTTAAAAAATGTCTTAATAAACCTTTCCTAAACCCTGAAGCAGAAACATTCCCGAGGGACAGGAGAGCTAACTCTTTTGAGGGCCGGATCTGCCTCAAGGAAAGTTTATTGAGTAACTGGAAAATGCTCTCCCAGAATGATCTCACCGGGGGGACATGACCACCAGATATGAGTGAGGGTTCCCCTCTCCTTTTGGCATCTCCAGCACACATCAGAGGCTGATGGAAAGGCAGCATGGATACTCACAGGACACCTATACCACCTAGATAGGATCTTGTAGCACCTCTCCTGTGATATCACATTCAGCGAAGTTTTACCAATAAAGAGAAGGATTTTGGTCCGCTCCTCAGCCGAGAATGACCTCCCCCACTCTCTCTCCCATTTCCCAAAGTACCCAGGCAAGCCGTCCCTCGCACCTCTGCATCTGAGAAACAAGTCATACAAGGTCGAAATGGTATGGCCTGGAGGATCCTTCTCTAGGCAAAGGGCCTCAAAGGGTGTGAGTGCCCTATAGATGTCTACCCTCCTAGCCATAGACACTATAAAACTTTTCAGCTGTTCGAAGAAGAACCACACATCTTGAGATTTGTTGATATCTGAAGAGTAATTATCTAGGGGTTTAAAACCTGTGTCTGAGATAAAGTCACGAATAATAGGATGGTCACTCTTCCTTTTATGGAGGAATGTTGATCTATGGAAACCCGCCTGAAAATCTGAATTACT
Source organism: Anomaloglossus baeobatrachus (assembly GCF_048569485.1). NCBI lineage: Eukaryota > Metazoa > Chordata > Amphibia > Anura > Aromobatidae > Anomaloglossus > Anomaloglossus baeobatrachus. Next base: position 579,222,540 of record NC_134358.1, read on the forward strand.
ATGGACCGGTGTCAATGGGCCTGGAATGGAGGACAAGTCAAGATATTTATTACCTCGGGACATAAAATTCCGCAATTGCTTTGTGATAAAGGGTACTGTGATAGAGCTGGAGCTGGGTGGTGCTCTGGTCCAAATAACTACCTTCGGCTCAATCTCAGATTGCGCGCTCTCGGCTTCCACCCATCTTTTCGTTTCACCTGAGTTAAATAGATCCAGAACGCACGTCCCTAAAGAGGCGTAGCTATACAAAAGGAGATTAGGGAGTCCAGTTCCTCCCATATCCCTTGATCTACTCAATATTTTGTGGGAAATACGTGGGCGTTTATGTGCCCAGACAAATTTGGTTATGCTAGATTTCAGACGTGAGAAAAAAGAGGCCGGCAACACTAAGGGGATGGTTTGGAAGTAATAAAGCAGCTTCGGTAACAGGTCCATTTTGATCGCATTTATCCTCCCAAACCATGAAAGCTGGAGTTTGTTCCAGTTATTGAGGTCTAATTCTAACTTCCTGGAAATGTGGCGGTGATTTGATTTAAAGAGGTCAAGGGGATCTGCCGTCAGTTTAATTCCTAGGTATGTCAATGAATCCACCTGCCATTTGAAGGGGAGAGAGGCTTTGAGCTGAGTCACCAGCATTGGAGGAAGAGATATATTCAGTATTTCGGATTTATGAGTATTTATTTTAAAATTACTCAGAGATCCAAACCTCCACAATTCAGCCATTATGTTGGGTAGACTAATGAGTGGAGAGGTAACGTACAGGAGCAGATCATCTGCGAATAAAGCTAATTTATGGTCCTGTTTGTGAAATGTAACCCCTTTAATTGATATATTGCTCCTCAATGCCACCGCCAGATGTTCCATGGTCAGAATATATAATAATGGGGAAAGGGGGCACCCTTGTCTTGTTCCATTACATATTGTAAAGGAATCTGAGAGGGAGCCATTTATTTTGATTTGTGCTGTGGGCGAAGAGTAGAGTGCTGTAACTCTGTTCATCATGTGCTCTCCCAACCCTATATTTTTAAGGACCTGAAACATGAAACCCCAGTGCACCCTGTCAAACGCCTTCTCTGCATCTACCGACAGGATGCACATGGGGATCCTGTGACGTCTTGCGCCGTCAATCAGGGAGATGGTCCTCAGGGTGTTGTCCCTGGCTTCTCTTCTGGGCACGAAACCCACCTGGTCTGGATTTACCAGTCTGGGAAGAAGGTCTCGTAACCTATTTGATATAATTTTAGAATAAAGCTTGATATCTAGATTTATGAGCGAGATCGGTCTATAGTTGCAGCAAAGAGATGCGTCCTTCCCTGGTTTTGGTATAACTGTGATGTGGGCCATCAACGCCTGGGGAGGGAACGCACCCCCTGCAGATATATATCTACAGACCGATAGGAACAGAGGATTTAGAAGTTCTGAAAATTGTTTATAGAAACCCGCTGAGAACCCGTCTGGACCTGGGCTTTTCCCTGACTTCAAATCTGAGACTACCGCATTGACCTCCTCCAGGGAGAAGTCCTCTTCCAGCTCCAGTAAGGTATCATTTGAGATGGAAGGGAGATTATGGGATTTCAGGTAAGCTTTAACATCATCTTGAGTCCCATATGTCGCTATGTGTCCCGATTGTCCCCTAATATCATAAAGCGCCTTGTAGTATGTGCGGAAGCCTGCTAAAATGTCCTGGTTGCTATGCAAATGACCATCACTTCCTGGGTCTTTTATGAAAGGGATGTAAGTATTCATGGAGCGGGGATGGAGGGCCCTTGCAAGAAGCTTCCCACTTCTATTTCCCAGTTGATAAAAGCGGCTTTTGAGACGTTCTCTTAAGCCCCTGGATTTCTGGTCTAATACCTCTAGTAATTTATGTCTGGTTGTAGAGAGTTGTGCGTAGGTTGTAGGAGATGAGTCCCGTTTGTGTTTGCTTTCTAGTGAGGCAATCTGGTTAGATAACTGCGTTATTTCAATGGCTCTTTCTTTTTTCAGGCGGGTACCATGTGAGATCAAAATGCCCCTTAATACACATTTCAGTGATTCCCACTGGATTGCAGGAGAAGTGGTATCACATTCATGATCTCTAATAAAGTTATGAATTGACTGGGTAAGGTCCGCTTTGCATAACTGATCCTGTAATAGGTTTTCATTCAGTCGCCAGGTGAAATTTGATTTGACACGAGGCCCTAACTGAATCGATAAGTAAATGGGAGCGTGGTCTGACCATATTATATTACCTATGGTCGCTTCTACTGTCATGTCTAGGAGGGCATGAGAAATGTGGAAGGAGTCAATTCTGCTATAGACAGAATGGACCGAGGAATAGAAGCTGTAATCTTTGGTGTCCGGATGAAGAATCCTCCATATGTCCACCAATCTCAGACCATGCATGTGCTTTTTGACCCTTTGTATGACTGAGGCCGGATAGGACGACTTACCCGAGGACACATCGAGGGCCGGGTTCATTGGTAGATTAAAATCGCCTCCTAATATCACCGGAGAGGAGTCCGCAAAATCTTCCAGAATTTTCCTCCCGTCTGCACAGAATCTGTCCTGCCCCTGGTTAGGAAAGTACATGTTAGCAATAACAAAGATATTGGTTTTCCAAGAAAGCTTTAAGAAAATATATCTTCCCTTGGGGTCGATACAGGAGTCTAACACCTCTGGTATGAAGGACCTATGAAATGCCATTGAAACCCCCTTAGACTTAGCATCAGGATTCGAGCTATGGTGCCAAATCGGGTAGTAAGCCGAGGAACACTTAGGAATTGCATCTGACCTAAAGTGAGTTTCCTGAAGCATCAAGATGGCCACCCGTTGCTTATGACAGGAATATGCTATCTGTTTTCTTTTTTCAGGGACATTCAAACCTTTAACGTTGAAGGAGCAAAACTTGACACTATCCATAATGCAGGTCAGCTGGAAGCATGATGTGGTATCTGGGGGCTGGTCCAGTCAGGTGAGAGGGAAGGATAGAGAAGAAAGAAAGACAGAGAAAAGAAAGAGCAAGGTTTAGGTCAAAGGACCTAAAAGGTGGGTAAGGAACCCTAGTATTAAGTGGTGCAAAATTTCCATGGCAATGGATTGCCATTTGCACTAAGGGGGGTTAGAGGAAGCCAAGAACGGCAGCGAGTCCGTTCCTTACCCCCCGCCTCTAATACAATATGATATATCATTATAAAGCGCACTAACTATATGCTCCCGCTAAAACTTTATCATCTAAAGAAAAGTAAACATCATAACAGGCTATTATTCTAGGCATTGACCCCAATCAGCATTCCCGGTAGGTAAGCAAAGTGTTCAGATCAGGGACAAGATTCTAGTAATTGTAAAAAACAAGAAAATCACATGGGTCTCCCGGGGGAAGACACTCCCAACCAGGTCCACCAGGTGGAGGGTCCAAGTGGATCTATAACACAAACAGTTTACTGCTTCCTCCTATGAGGTTTAAGTAGTACTTGACCCTGTTACGGTTGCTGCGAGCACTGGAGACTATGTCCAGATTTCTTGCTACTGCACATGTGCGAGCGCCGGAGACTAAGTCCTATCTTGGAGCCATTGCACATGTGCGGGTGACATCATCGCTGACACGAGGTCACATGTCTCTGACACCTTCTATGCCGATTGGTCGCTGGTCATGTGCTTGTGACGTCTTGCTCGGTGATAGGCCAGCGTGACGTCACTCCTGTCGTTCTGGCAGCGGATTGGCTCTGGTGTCCTCCATCTTGGATGAGGCACAGAGTCTATATAAGACCCTGACACACGCCGCATGGCGCTCAGTCCTCTTGGTTCATTCATAAGAGTAGACGCTCTGTGCGCGTTCCTCTAGGCATTCCTCTGTCTATGCTAGGTGAGCGCTACCGGCAGGGTAGCGTTCTTATACCTTACAGCTTGGGCTGCTGTCCGTATCCTTACCTCTTAGGGGAGCGGACATAGGCAGGTGCCTGAGGCACATGGTCTGGCTGGGCCTTGTGATTCGACTCGTAGGTGGACGTTGCCGCTAGGGTAACGTTCCTTATACTGCGTCTGGCAGTTGTTCGTATCCTCGCACACTAGGGGAGCGAACAGAGGTAGGAGTTTTGTGCGGCTTACGCTGCTGTTCGTCTCTTTTGCATCACTAGAAGAGCGGACCTAGGCAGGTGCCATATCTAGTGGTTCGTGTCCTCGCACACTAGTGGAGCGAACGCAGGTAGGAGCTTTGTGCGGCTTACGCTGCTGTTCGTCTCTTTTGCACCACTAGAAGAGCGGACCTAGGTAGGTGCCATTTCGCACACATTGCCTTTGTCTCTGTGATTATTAACAGAGATCATTCCACACACCCTCCAAGTAAGGGAGGAATTGCTTTACTTACTTATTATATCCTTCTGTGAGTTAACAGAGGTATTGCACTCTGCCATAGTCTGCAGCAAAGTCTTTGCACGGTGGACCCTGACTGTCTGATACTCCTTTAGGTTATTATCAGACAGCCCCCCCGTAACAGACCCAATGTCAGAACCTCTGATAACACCTGTGAAATAACACAATGCTAGTCTGGAAAGAAGCAATATTAGGTGACAGGAGAAAGACTTTCAACAAATCACAGTAACTTGCAACGATGCCTTTGATGCAGTTTCATGGAAAGGCCCTCCCCTGTGGCTCCAGGGATAATTGGCTATCATGCCGGAAGGGCCCATGAAGGTTATCCCCAGTAGGAAACAGGGGTGCTACACAGGACCGCTACCCTGTCGGATTGCTCTTGTCAGGACCTCTTTGTCTCCCATGGCGACGGACTGGCTGCCATACTGGGGGTTCCACAGGGAGTTGGGGGCCTGAGGGCCAATCCGGCAGTGCTACCATAGGAAGCTCAAAAGTCCCCAAGAACTTAGCCAGATCTCCGAGTTTGCGAAAGATTGCTGATTTCCCATCCTTATGCGCTGTCAGCTGGAAGGGGAAACCCCATCTATATGGAATGTTTCTGTCCTGGAGGTGTTGGAGCAGGGGTTTTAATGCTCTTCGCAGCTGCAGAGTGCGTCTAGCCAGATCCGGTAATATCTGGACCTGGGACCCCTGGTAGTTGATGGATCCTGCCTGCCGCACCGCGGACATGATGGAGTCCTTTACCTTATAAAAGTGGACTCTACATATTATGTCCCTTGGACGTGAATCTGGAGGGGATTTGGGACCCAGGGCCCTATGTATGCGGTCTAACTCAATCGGCCCAGAGCTTTGTTCTCCCAGAATTTGAGCAAAGAGCTTCTGTGCCATGGCCTCCAGTTCAGGCGTGCCAATACTTTCAGGGATGCCACGGATACGGACATTATTTCGCCGATTGCGGTTCTCTAAGTCCTCTTGCCCTGAAGTGAGCTCATCAATCTTTGCTGAGTGGCTAAGTAATATTTTCCTTTGTAGGGACAACTCAGCAGTGATGGCTTCCTGGGACTTCTCCACCTCCTCTACCCTGTATGTGAATTCAGACTTCAGTGCCTGCAGCTCTTTCTTATAAGTATTCTCAAGCCTGCTAGCAAATCTGTCCAAATCTTTTTTTGTAGGCAAAGCCTTGATAGATTTACTTATATCATGTAGATTAGGCAGATCTCCCTCATTGTCCTCCTCGCTGGAGAAGTCCTGCTGTGTCTGTGTTTGACTTTCCCGGGGCTGTGAGTTTTCCATGAGGGAGGCAGACGCCATCATTGATCTAGTGTTCCTGATGGCTGCTGAGGTACTCTGGCTGAGGAAATGATCCATGCTGCTCACTATCTCCTTTATCTCACCTCGGTGTCGGGTGACTTTCCTGGATCTGCCCATAAGCAGGGAGATGTTAATGTGCTCTAATAGAGGCTAATGGGGGAAGTTCAGGACAGAGCTCCCAGCAAGTGCAGCTCACTCAGCCATCAGCAAGCCACGCCCCCGTCCTCCCCCTTTACTCCTCGCCATCCTCCCTCTTTTCCCCTCGCCGTCCTCCCCCTTTACTCCTTGCTGTCCTCCCTCTTTTCCCCTCGCCGTCCTCCCTCTTTTCCCCTCGCAGTCCTCCCTCTTTCCCCTCGCCGTCCTCCTTCTTTCCCCTCGCCGTCTTCCCTCTTTCTCCTCGCCGTCTTCCCTCTTTCCCCTCGCCGTCCTCCCTCTTTCCCCTCGCCGTCCTCCCCCTTTAATCCTTGCCATCCTCCCTCTTTTCCCCTCGCCATCCTCCCTCTTTTCCCCTCGCCATCTTCCCTCTTTCTCCTCGCCGTCTTCCCTCTTTCCCCTCGCCGTCCTCCCTTTTTCCCCTCGCCGTCTTCCCTCTTTCCCCTTGCCGTCCTCCCCCTTTAATCCTCGCCGTCCTCCCTCTTTTCCCTTCGCCGTCCTCCCTCTTTCCCCTCGCCATCTTCCCTCTTTCTCTTCGCCGTCTTCCCTCTTTCTCTTCGCCGTCTTCCCTCTTTCCCCTCGCCGTCCTCCCTCTTTCCCCTCACCGTCCTCCCCTTTAATCCTTGCTGTCCTCCCTCTTTTCCCCTCGCCGTCCTCCCCCTTTACTCCTCGCCATCCTCCCTCTTTTCCCCTCGTTGTCCTCCCCCTTTACTCCTCGCCATCCTCCCTCTTTTCCCCTCGCCGTCCTCCCCATTTACTCCTTGCTGTCCTCCCTCTTTTCCCCTCGCCGTCCTCCCTCTATTCCCCTCGCAGTCCTCCCTCTTTCCCCTCGCCGTCCTCCTTCTTTCCCCTCGCCGTCTTCCCTCTTTCTCCTCGCCGTCTTCCCTCTTTCCCCTCGCCGTCCTCCCTCTTTCCCCTCGCCGTCCTCTCCCTTTAATCCTTGCCGTCCTCCCTCTTTTCCCCTCGCCATCCTCCCTCTTTTCCCCTCGCCATCTTCCCTCTTTCTCCTCACCGTCTTCCCTCTTTCCCCTCGCCGTCCTCCCTTTTTCCCCTCGCCGTCTTTCCTATTTCCCCTTGCTGTCCTCCCCCTTTAATCCTCGCCGTCCTCCCTCTTTTCCCTTTGCCGTCCTCCCTCTTTCCCCTCGCCGTCTTCCCTCTTTTCCCCTCGCCATCCTCCCTCTTCTCTCCTCGCCGTCCTCCCCCTTTACTCCTTGCCGTCCTCCCTCTTTTCCCCTCGCCGTCCTCCCTCTGTTCCCCTCGCCGTCCTCCCTCTTTCCCCTCGCCGTCTTCCCTCTTTCTCCTTGCCGTCTTCCCTCTTTCCTCTCGCCGTCCTCCCTCTTTCCCCTCGCCGTCCTCCCTCTTTCCCCTCGCCATCCTCCCCCTTTAATCCTTGCCGTCCTCCCTCTTTTCCCCTCGCCGTCCTCCCCCTTTACTCCTCGCCGTCCTCCCTCTTTTCCACTCGTTGTCCTCCCCCTTTACTCCTCGCCGTCCTCCCTCTTTTCCCCTCGCCGTCCTCCCCTTTACTCCTCGTCGTCCTCCCTTTTTCCCCTCGCCGTCTTCCCTCTTTCCCTTTGCCATCCTCCCCCTTTAATCCTCGCCATCCTCCCTCTTTTCCCTTCGCCGTGATCCCTCTTTCCCCTCGCCGTCTTCCCCCTTTTCCCCTCGCGGTCCTCCCTCTTTTCCCCTCGCCGTTCTCCCTCTTTTCCCCTCACCGTCATCCCTCTTTTCCCCTCGCCGACCTCCCTCTTTTCCCCTCGCTGGCCTCCCTCTTTTCCCCTAACGGCCTCCCTCTTTTCCCCTCGCCGTCTTCCCTCTGTTTCCCTTGCCGTCCTCACTCTGTTCCCCTCGCCGTCCTCCCTCTGTCCCGCTCGATGTCCTCCCCCTTTACTCCTCGCTGTCCTCCTTCTTTTCCCCTCGCCATCCTCCCCCTTTACTCCTTGCCGTCCTCCGTCTTTTCCCCTCGCCGACCTCCCTCTTTTCCCCTAGCCGACCTCCCTCTTTTCCCCTCGCCGACCTCCCTCTTTTCCCCTCGCCGGCCTCCCTCTTTTCCCCTCCCCTCTTTTCTCCTCGCCGGCCTCCCTCTTTTCCCCTAACGGCCTCCCTCTTTTCCCCTCGCCGTCTTCCCTCTGTTTCCCTCGCCGTCCTCCCTCTATTCCCCTCGCTGTTCTCCCTCTTTTCCCCTCGCCGTCTCCCTCTTTTCCCCTCGCCGTCTCCCTCTTTTCCCCTCGCCGTCCTCCCTCTTTTCCCCTCACCATCCTCACTCTTTTCCCCTCACCGTCCTCCCCCTTTACTCCTTGCCGTCCTCCCTCTTTTCCCCTCGTTGTCCTCCCCCTTTACTCCTCGCCGTCCTCCCTCTTTACCCCTTTACTCCTTGCCCGCCTCCCTCTTTTCCCCTCGCCGTCCTCCCTCTTATCCCCTCGCCGTCCTCCCTCTTTCCTCTCGCCGTCTTCCCTCTTTCCCCTCGCTGTCTTCCCTCTTTCCCCTCGCTGTCCTCCCTCTTTCCCCTCGCCGTCTTCCCCCTTTAATTCTTGCCGTCTTCTCTCTTTTCCCCTCGCCATCCTCCCTCCTTTACTCCTCGCCATCCTCCCTCTTTTCCACTCGTTGTCCTCTCCCTTTACTCCTTGCTGTTCTCCATCTTTTCCCCTCGCTGTCCTCCCCCTTTACTCCTTGCCATCCTCCCTCTTTTCCCCTCGCCGTCCTCCCTCTTTCCCCTCGCCGTCCTCCCTCTTTCTTCTCGCCGTCCTCCCTCTTTTCTCCTTGCCGTCCTCCCCCTTTACTTCTCGCAGTCTTCTCTCTTTTCCCCTCACCGTCCTCCCTCTTTCCCCTTGCCGTCCTCCCTCTTCTCTCCTCGCCGTCCTCCCTCTTCTCTCCTCGCCGTCCTTCCTCTTCTCTCCTCACCGTCTTCCCTCTTTCCCCTCGCCGTCCTCCCCCTTTACTCCTCGCCGTCTTCCCTCTTTCTCCTCGCCGTCCTCCCCCTTTACTCCTCGCCGTCCTCCCTCTTCTCTCCTCGCCGTCCTCCCCTTTACTCCTCGCCGTCTTCCCTCTTCTCTCCTCGTCGTCCTCCCTCTTTTTCCCCTCGCCGTCCTCCCTCTTTTCCCCTCGCCGTCCTCCCCCTTTTCCCTCGCCGTCCTCCCCCTTTTCCCTCGCCGTCCTCCCCCTTTTCCCCTCGCCGTCCTCTCCCTTTTCCTCTCGCCGTCCTCCCCCTTTTCCCCTCGCCGTCCTCCCCCTTTTCCCCTCGCCATCCTCCCCCTTTTCCCCTCGCCATCCTCCCCCTTTTCCCCTCGCCGTCCTACCCTTTCTCCCCTCGCCGTCCTCCCCCTTCTCCCCTCGCCGTCCTCCCTCTTCTCCCCTCGCCGTCCTCCCTCTTTTCCCCTCGCCGTCCTCCCTCTTTTCCCCTCGCCGTCCTCCCTCTTTTCCCCTCGCCGTCCTCCCTCTTTTCCCCTCGCCGTCCTCCCTCTTTTCCCCTCGCCGTCCTCCCTCTTTTCCCCTCGCCGTCCTCCCTCTTTTCCCCTCGCCGTCCTCCCCCTTTTCCCCTCGCCGTTCTCCCCCTTTTCCCCTCGCCGTCCTCCCCCTTTTCCCCTCGCCGTCCTCCCTTTTCCCCTGGCCGTCCTCCCTCTTTTTCCCTGGCCGTCCTCCCTCTTTTCCCCTCGCCGTCCTCCCCCTCTTTTCCCCTCGCCGTCCTCTCCCTCTTTTCCCCTCGCCGGCCTCCCTCTTTTCCCCTCGCCGTCCTCCCTCTTTTCCCCTCGCCGTCCTCCCCCTTTTTCCCTCGCCGTCCTCCCCCTTTTCCCCTCGCCGGCCTCCCCCTTTTCCCCTCGCCGGCCTCCCCCTTCTCCCCTCGCCGTCCTCCCCCTTTTCCCCTCGCCGTCCTCCCCCTTTTCCCTTCGCCGTCCTCCCTTTTTTCCCCTCGCCGTCCTCCCTCTTTTTCCCTGGCCGTCCTCCCTCTTTTCCCCTCGCCGTCCTCCCTCTTTTCCCCTCGCCGTCCTCCCTCTTTTCCCCTCGCCGTCCTCCCTCTTTTCCCCTCGCCGTCCTCCCTCTTTTCCCCTCGCCGTTCTCCCTCTTTTTCCCTGGCCGTCCTCCCTCTTTTCCCCTCGCCGTCCTCCCTCTTTTCCCCTCGCCGTCCTCCCTCTTTTCCCCTCGCCGTCCTCCCTCTTTTCCCCTCGCCGTCCTCCCTCTTTTCCCCTCGCCGTCCTCCCTCTTTTTCCCTGGCCGTCCTCCCTCTTTTACCCTCGCCGTCCTCCCTCTTTTACCCTCGCCATCCTCCCTCTTTTACTCTCGCCGTTCTGCCTCTTTTCCCCTCGCCGGCCTCCCTCTTTTCCCCTCGCCGTCCTCCCTCTTTTCCCCTCGCCGTCCTCCCCCTTTTCCCCTCGCCGTCCTCCCCCTTTTCCCCTCGCCGTCCTCCCCCTTTTTCCCTGGCCATCCTCCCCCTCTTTTCCCCTCGCCGTTCTCCCTCTTTTCCCCTCGCCGGCCTCCCTCTTTTCCCCTCGCCGTCCTCCCTCTTTTCCCCTCGCCGTCCTCCCCCTTTTCCCCTCGCCATCCTCCCCCTTTTTCACTTTGCCGTCCTCCCTTTTTTCCCCTCGCCGTCCTCCCTCTTTTTCCCCTCGCCGTCCTCCCTCTTTTCCCCTCGCCGTCCTCCCTCTTTTCCCCTCGCCGTCCTCCCTCTTTTCCCCTCGCCGTCCTCTCTCTTTTTCCCTGGCCGTCCTCCCTCTTTTACCCTCGCCGTCCTCCCTCTTTTACCCTCGCCGTCCTGCCTCTTTTACTCTCGCCGTCCTCCCTCTTTTCCCCTCGCCGTCCTCCCTCTTTTCCCCTCGCCGTCCTCCCTCTTTCTCCCTGGCCGTCCTCCCTCTTTTCCCTTCGCCGTCCTCCCTCTTTTCCCCTCGCCGTCCTCCCTCTTTTCCCCTCGCCGTCCTCCCTCTTTTCCCCTTGCCGTCCTCCCTCTTTTCCCCTCGCCGTCCTCCCTCTTTTCCCCTCGCCATCCTCCCCCTTTTCCCCTCGCCGTTCTCCCCCTTTTCCCCTCGCCGTCCTCCCCCTTTTCCCCTCGCCGTCCTCCCCCTTTTCCCCTCGCCGTCCTCCCTTTTCCCCTGGCCGTCCTCCCTCTTTTTCCCTGGCCGTCCTTCCTCTTTTCCCCTCGCCGTCCTCCCCCTCTTTTCCCCTCGCCGTCCTCTCCCTCTTTTCCCCTCGCCGGCCTCCCTCTTTTCCCCTCGCCGTCCTCCCTCTTTCTCCCTGGCCGTCCTCCCTCTTTTCCCTTCGCCGTCCTCCCTCTTTTCCCCTCGCCGTCCTCCCTCTTTTCCCCTCGCCGTCCTCCCTCTTTTCCCCTTGCCGTCCTCCCTCTTTTCCCCTCGCCGTCCTCCCTCTTTTCCCCTCGCCATCCTCCCCCTTTTCCCCTCGCCGTTCTCCCCCTTTTCCCCTCGCCGTCCTCCCCCTTTTCCCCTCGCCGTCCTCCCCCTTTTCCCCTCGCCGTCCTCCCTTTTCCCCTGGCCGTCCTCCCTCTTTTTCCCTGGCTGTCCTCCCTCTTTTCCCCTCGCCGTCCTCCCCCTCTTTTCCCCTCGCCGTCCTCTCCCTCTTTTCCCCTCGCCGGCCTCCCTCTTTTCCCCTCGCCGTCCTCCCTCTTTTCCCCTCGCTGTCCTCCCCCTTTTCCCCTCGCCGTCCTCCCCTTTCCCCTTTTCCCCTCGCCGTCCTCCCTCTTTTCCCCTCGCCGTCCTCCCTCTTTTCCCCTCGCCGTCCTCCCTCTTTTCCCCTGGCCGTCCTCTCTCTTTTCCCTGGCCGTCCGCCCTCTTTTCCCCTCGCCGTCCTCCCTCTTTTCCCCTCGCTGTCCTCCCTCTTTTCCCCTCGCCGTCCTCCCCCTTTTCCCCTCGCCGTTCTCCCCCTTTTCCCCTCGCCGTCCTCCTTCTTTAACCCTCGCCGTCCTCCCCCTTTTCCCCTCGCCGTCCTCCCTTTTCCCCTGGCCGTCCTCCCTCTTTTTCCCTGGCCGTCCTCCCTCTTTTCCCCTCGCCGTCCTCCCCCTCTTTTCCCCTCGCCGTCCTCTCCCTCTTTTCCCCTCGCCGTCCTCCCTCTTTTCCCCTCGCCGTCCTCCCTCTTTTCCCCTCGCCGTCCTCCCCCTTTTCCCCTCGCCGTCCTCCCCCTTTTCCCCTCGCCGGCCTCCCCCTTCTCCCCTCGCCGTCCTCCCCCTTCTCCCCTCGCCGTCCTCCCCCTTTTCCCCTCGCCGTCCTCCCCCTTTTCCCCTCGCCGTCCTCCCCCTTTTCCCTTTGCCGTCCTCCCCTTTTTTCCCCTCGCCGTCCTCCCTCTTTTTCCCTGGCCGTCCTCCCTCTTTTCCCCTCGCCGTCCTCCCTCTTTTCCCCTCGCCGTCCTCCCTCTTTTCCCCTCGCCGTCCTCCCTCTTTTCCCCTCGCCGTCCTCCCCCTTTTCCCCTCGCCGTCCTCCCCCTTTTCCCCTCGCCGTCCTCCCCCTTTTCCCCTCGCCGTCCTCCCTCTTTTCCCCTCGCCGTCCTCCCTCTTTTCCCCTGGCCGTCCTCCCTCTTTTCCCCTCGCCGTCCTCCCTCTTTTCCCCTGGCCGTCCTCCCTCTTTTCCCCTCGCCGTCCTCGCCCTTTTCCCCTCGCCGTCCTCGCCCTTTTCCCCTCGCCGTCCTCCCTCTTTTCCCCTCGCCGTCCTCCCCCTTTTCCCCTCGCCGTCCTCCCCCTTTTCCCTTCGCCGTCCTCCCTTTTTTCCCCTGGCCGTCCTCCCTCTTTTCCCCTGGCCGTCCTCCCTCTTTTCCCCTCGCCGTCCTCCCTCTTTTCCCCTCGCCGTCCTCCCTCTTTTCCCCTCGCCGTCCTCCCCCTTTTCCCCTCGCCGTCCTCCCCCTTTTCCCCTCGCCGTCCTCCCTCTTTTCCCCTCGCCGTCCTCCCTCTTTTCCCCTCGCCGTCCTCCCTCTTTTCCCCTCGCCGTCCTCCCTCTTTTCCCCTCGCCGTCCTCCCTCTTTTCCCCTCGCCGTCCTCCCTCTTTTCCCCTGGCCGTCCTCCCTCTTTTCCCCTCGCCGTCCTCCCTCTTTTCCCCTGGCCGTCCTCCCCCTTTTCCCCTGGCCGTCCTCCCTCTTTTCCCCTCGCCGTCCTCCCCCTTTTCCCCTCGCCGTCCTCCCCCTTTTCCCTTCGCCGTCCTCCCCCTTTTCCCTTCGCCGTCCTCCCTTTTTTCCCCTCGCCGTCCTCCCTCTTTTTCCCTGGCCGTCCTCCCTCTTTTCCCCTCGCCGTCCTCCCTTTTTTCCCCTCGCCGTCCTCCCCCTTTTCCCCTCGCCGTCCTCCCTCTTTTCCCCTCGCCGTCCTCCCTCTTTTTCCCTCGCCGTCCTCCCTCTTTTCCCCTGGCCGTCCTCCCTCTTTTCCCCTGGCCGTCCTCTCTCTTTTCCCCTGGCCGTCCTCCCTCTTTTCCCCTCGCCGTCCTCCCTCTTTTCCCCTCGCCGTCCTCCCTCTTTTCCCCTCGCCGTCCTCCCCCTTTTCCCCTCGCCGTTCTCCCCCTTTTCCCCTCGCCGTCCTCCCCCTTTTCCCCTCGCCGTCCTCCTTCTTTAACCCTCGCCGTCCTCCCCCTTTTCCCCTCGCCGTCCTCCCTTTTCCCCTGGCCGTCCTCCCTCTTTTCCCCTCGCCGTCCTCCCCCTCTTTTCCCCTCGCCGTCCTCCCCCTCTTTTCCCCTCGCCGTCCTCTCCCTCTTTTCCCCTCGCCGGCCTCCCTCTTTTCCCCTCGCCGTCCTCCCTCTTTTCCCCTCGCCGGCCTCCCCCTTTTCCCCTCGCCGGCCCCCCCCTTTTCCCCTCGCCGGCCTCCCCCTTGTCCCCTCGCCGTCCTCCCCCTTCTCCCCTTGCCGTCCTCCCCCTTTTCCCCTCGCCGTCCTCCCCCTTTTCCCCTCGCCGTCCTCCCCCTTTTCCCTTCGCCGTCCTCCCTTTTTTCCCCTCGCCGTCCTCCCTCTTTTTCCCTGGCCGTCCTCCCTCTTTTCCCCTCGCCGTCCTCCCTCTTTTCCCCTCGTCGTCCTCCCCCTTTTCCCCCGCCGTCCTCCCCCTTTTCCCCTCGCCGTCCTCCCCCTTTTCCCCTCGCCGTCCTCCCCCCTTTTCCCCTCGCCGTCCTCCCTCTTTTCCCCTCGCCGTCCTCCCTCTTTTCCCCTCGCCGTCCTCCCTCTTTTCCCCTGGCCGTCCTCCCTCTTTTCCCCTCGCCGGCCTCCCTCTTTTCCTCTCGCCGTCCTCCCTCTTTTCCCCTCGCCGTTTTCCCTCTTTTCCCCTCGCCGTCCTCCCCCTTTTCCCCTCGCCGGCCTCCCCCTTTTCCCCTCGCCGGCCTCCCCCTTCTCCCCTCGCCGACCTCCCCCTTCTCCCCTCGCCGTCCTCCCCCTTTTCCCCTCGCCGTCCTCCCCCTTTTCCCCTCGCCGTCCTCCCCCTTTTCCCTTCGCCGTCCTCCCTTTTTTCCCCTCGCCGTCCTCCCTCTTTTTCCCTCGCCGTCCTCCTTCTTTTCCCCTCGCCGTCCTCCCTCTTTTCCCCTCGCCGTCCTCCCTCTTTTCCCCTCGCCGTCCTCCCCCTTTTCCCCTCGCCGTCCTCCCCCTTTTCCCCTCGCCGTCCTCCCCCTTTTCCCCTCGCCGTCCTCCCCCTTTTCCCCTCGCCGTCCTCCCCCTTTTCCCCTCGCCGTCCTCCCCCTTTTCCCCTCGCCGTCCTCCCTCTTTTCCCCTCGCCGTCCTCCCTCTTTTCCCCTCGCCGTCCTCCCTCTTTTCCCCTCGCCGTTCTCCCTCTTTTCCCCTCGCCGTCCTCCCTCTTTTCCCCTCGCCGTCCTCCCCCTTTTCCCCTCGCCGTCCTCCCCTTTCCCCTTTTCCCCTCGCCGTCCTCCCTCTTTTCCCCTCGCCGTCCTCCCTCTTTTCCCCTCGCCGTCCTCCCTCTTTTCCCTGGCCGTCCTCTCTCTTTTCCCCTGGCCGTCCGCCCTCTTTTCCCCTCGCCGTCCTCCCTCTTTTCCCCTCGCCGTCCTCCCTCTTTTCCCCTCGCCGTCCTCCCCCTTTTCCCCCTCGCCGTTCTCCCCCTTTTCCCCTCGCCGTCCCTCCCCCTTTTCCCCTCGCCGTCCTCCTTCTTTAACCCTCGCCGTCCTCCCTCTTTCCCCCTCGCCGTCCTCCCTTTTCCCCTGGCCGTCCTCCCTCTTTTCCCCTCGCCGTCCTCCCCCTCTTTTCCCCTCGCCGTCCTCTCCCTCTTTTCCCCTCGCCGTCCTCCCTCTTTTCCCCTCGCCGTCCTCCCTCTTTCCCCTCGCCGTCCTCCCCCTTTTCCCCTCGCCGTCCTCCCCCTTTTCCCCTCGCCGGCCTCCTTCTTCTCCCCTCGCCGGCCTCCCCCTTCTCCCCCTCGCCGTCCTCCCCCTTCTCCCCTCGCCGTCCTCCCCCTTTTCCCCTCGCCGTCTTCCCCCTTTTCCCCTCGCCGTCCTCCCCCTTTTCCCCTCGCCGTCCTCCCTCTTTTCCCCTCGCCGTCCTCCCTCTTTTCCCCCTCGCCGTCCTCCCTCTTTTCCCCTCGCCGTCCTCCCTCTTTTCCCCTGGCCGTCCTCCCTCTTTTCCCCTCGCCGTCCTCGCCCTTTTCCCCTCGCCGTCCTCCCTCTTTTCCCCTTGCCGTCCTCCCCCTTTTCCCCTCGCCGTCCTCCCCCTTTTCCCTTCGCCGTCCTCCCTTTTTTCCCCTGGCCGTCCTCCCTCTTTTCCCCTGGCCGTCCTCCCTCTTTTCCCCTCGCCGTCCTCCCTCTTTTCCCCTCGCCGTCCTCCCTCTTTTCCCCTCGCCGTCCTCCCCCTTTTCCCCTCGCCGTCCTCCCCCTTTTCCCCTCGCCGTCCTCCCCCTTTTCCCCTCGCCGTCCTCCCTTTTTTCCCCTGGCCGTCCTCCCTCTTTTCCCCTGGCCGTCCTCCCTCTTTTCCCCTGGCCGTCCTCCCTCTTTTCCCCTCGCCGTCCTCCCTCTTTTCCCCTCGCCGTCCTCCCTCTTTTCCCCTCGCCGTCCTCCCCCTTTTCCCCTCGCCGTCCTCCCTCTTTTCCCCTCGCCGTCCTCCCCCTTTTCCCGTCGCCGTCCTCCCCCTTTTCCCTTCGCCGTCCTCCCTTTTTTCTCCTCGCCGTCCTCCCTCTTTTTCCCTGGCCGTCCTCCCTCTTTTTCCCTGGCCGTCCTCCCTCTTTTTCCCTGGCCGTCCTCCCTCTTTTCCCCTCGCCGTCCTCCCTCTTTTCCCCTCGCCGTCCTCCCTCTTTTCCCCTCGCCGTCCTCCCTCTTTTCCCCTCGTCGTCCTCCCCCTTTTCCCCTCGTCGTCCTCCCCCTTTTCCCCTCGCCGCCCTACCCCTTTTCCCCTCGCCGCCCTCCCCCCTTTTCCCCTCGCCGCCCTCCCCCTTTTCCCCTCGCCGCCCTCCCCCTTTTCCCCTCGCCGCCCTCCCTCTTTTCCCCTCGCCGTCCTCCCTCTTTTCCCCTCGCCGTCCTCCCCCTTTTCCCCTCGCCGTCCTCCCCCTTTTCCCCTCGCCGCCCTCCCCCTTTTCCCCTCGCCGCCCTCCCCCTTTTCCCCTCGCCGCCCTCCCCCTTTTCCCCTCGCCGCCCTCCCCCTTTTCCCCTCGCCGCCCTCCCTCTTTTCCCCTCGCCGTCCTCCCTCTTTTCCCCTCGCCGTCCTCCCTCTTTTCCCCTCGCCGCCCTCCCCCTTTTCCCCTCGCCGCTCTCCTTTTCCCCTCGCCGCCCTCCCCCTTTTCCCCTCGCCGCCCTCCCTCTTTTCCCCTCGCCGTCCTCCCTCTTTTCCCCTCGCCGTCCTCCCCCTTTTCCCCTCGCCATCCTCCCCCTTTTCCCCTCGCCGTCCTCCCCCTTTTCCCCTCGCCGTCCTCCCTCTTTTCCCCTCGCCGTCCTTCCTCTTTTCCCCTCTTTTCCCCTCGCCGTCCTCCCTCTTTTCCCCTCGCCGTCCTCCTTCTTTTCCCTTCGCCGTCCTCCCTCTTTTTCCCTCGCCGTCCTCCCTCTTTTCCCCTCGCCGTCCTCCCTCTTTTCCCCTCGCCGCCCTCCCTCTTTTCCCCTCGCCGTCCTCCCTCTTTTCCCCTCGCCGTCCTCCCTCTTTTCCCCTCGCCGTCCTCGCCCTTTTCCCCTCGCCGTCCTCCCTCTTTTCCCCTCGCCGTCCTCCCCCTTTTCCCCTCGCCGTCCTCCCCCTTTTCCCCTCGCCGTCCTCCCTCTTTTCCCCTCGCCGTCCTTCCTCTTTTCCCCTCTTTTCCCCTCGCCGTCCTCCCTCTTTTCCCCTCGCCGTCCTCCTTCTTTTCCCCTCGCCGTCCTCCCTCTTTTTACCTCGCCGTCCTCCCTCTTTTCCCCTCGCCGTCCTCCCTCTTTTCCCCTCCCCCCTTTCCCCTCGCCGTCCTCCCTCTTTTCCCCTCGCCGTCCTCCCTCTTTTCCCCTCGCCGTCCTCCCTCTTTTCCCCTCGCCGTCCTCCCTCTTTTCCCCTCGCCGTCCTCCCTCTTTTCCCCTCTTTTCCCCTCGCCGGCCTCCCTCTTTTCCCCTCTTTTCCCCTCGCCGTCCTCCCTCTTTTCCGCTCTTTTCCCCTCGCCGTCCTCCCTCTTTTTACCTCGCCGTCCTCCTTCTTTTCCCCTCGCCGTCCTCCTTCTTTTCCCCTCGCCGTCCTCCCTCTTTTTCCCCTCGCCGTCCTCCCTCTTTTCCCCTCGCCGTCCTCCCTCTTTTCCCCTCCCCCCTTTCCCCTCGCCGTCCTCCCTCTTTTCCCCTCGCCGCCCTCCCCCTTTTCCCCTCGCCGCCCTCCCCCTTTTCCCCTCGCCACCCTCCCCCTTTTCCCCTCGCCACCCTCCCCCTTTTCCCCTCGCCGTCCTCCCTCTTTTCCCCTCGCCGTCCTCCCTCTTTTCCCCTCGCCGTCCTCCCTCTTTTCCCCTCGCCGCCCCTCCCCCTTTTCCCCTCGCCGCTCTCCTTTTCCCCTCGTCGCCCTCCCCCTTTTCCCCTCGCCGCCCTCCCCCTTTTCCCCTCGCCGCCCTCCCCCTTTTCCCCTCGCCGCCCTCCCTCTTTTCCCCTCGCCGCCCTCCCTCTTTTCCCCTCGCCGCCCTCCCTCTTTTCCCCTCGCCGTCCTCCCTCTTTTCCCCTCGCCGCCCTCCCCCTTTTCCCCTCGCCGTCCTCCCTCTTTTCCCCTCGCCGCCCTCCCCCTTTTCCCCTCGCCGCCCTCCCCCTTTTCCCCTCGCCGCCCTCCCCCTTTTCCCCTCGCCGCCCTCCCTCTTTTCCCCTCGCCGCCCTCCCCCTTTTCCCCTCGCCGTCCTCCCTCTTTTCCCCTCGCCGTCCTCCCTCTTTTCCCCTCGCCGTCCTCCCCCTTTTCCCCTCGCCGCCCTCCCCCTTTTCCCCTCGCCGCCCTCCCCCTTTTCCCCTCGCCGCCCTCCCCCTTTTCCCCTCGCCGCCCTCCCCCTTTTCCCCTCGCCGCCCTCCCCCTTTTCCCCTCGCCGTCCTCCCCTTTTTCCCCTCGCCGTCCTCCCTCTTTTCCCCTCGCCGTCCTTCCTCTTTTCCCCTCTTTTCCCCTCGCCGTCCTCCCCCTTTTCCCCTCGCCGTCCTCCCCCTTTTCCCCTCGCCGTCCTCCCTCTTTTCCCCTCGCCGTCCTTCCTCTTTTCCCCTCTTTTCCCCTCGCCGTCCTCCCTCTTTTCCCCTCGCCGTCCTCCTTCTTTTCCCCTCGCCGTCCTCCCTCTTTTTACCTCGCCGTCCTCCCTCTTTTCCCCTCGCCGTCCTCCCTCTTTTCCCCTCCCCCCTTTCCCCTCGCCGTCCTCCCTCTTTTCCCCTCGCCGTCCTCCCTCTTTTCCCCTCGCCGTCCTCCCTCTTTTCCCCTCGCCGTCCTCCCTCTTTTCCCTCGCCGTCCTCCCTCTTTTCCCCTCTTTTCCCCTCGCCGGCCTCCCTCTTTTCCCCTCTTTTCCCCTCGCCGTCCTCCCTCTTTTCCGCTCTTTTCCCCTCGCCGTCCTCCCTCTTTTTACCTCGCCGTCCTCCTTCTTTTCCCCTCGCCGTCCTCCTTCTTTTCCCCTCGCCGTCCTCCCTCTTTTCCCCTCGCCGTCCTCCCTCTTTTCCCCTCGCCGTCCTCCCTCTTTTCCCCTCCCCCCTTTCCCCTCGCCGTCCTCCCTCTTTTCCCCTCGCCGTCCTCCCTCTTTTCCCCTCGCCGTCCTCCCTCTTTTCCCCTCGCCGTCCTCCCTCTTTTCCCCTCTTTTCCCCTCGCCGTCCTCCCTCTTTTCCCCTCTTTTCCCCTCGCCGGCCTCCCTCTTTTCCCCTCGCCGTCCTCCCTCTTTTCCCCTCTTTTCCCCTCGCCGTCCTCCCTCTTTTCCCCTCTTCTCCCTCGCCGTCCTCCCTCTTTTCCCCTCGCCGTCCTCCCTCTTTTCCCCTCGCCCTCCTCCCTCTTTTCCCCTCTTTTCCCCTCGCCGTCCTCCCTCTTTTCCCCTCGCCGTCCTCCCTCTTTTCCCCTCTTTTCCCCTCGCCGTCCTCCCTCTTTTCCCCTCTTCTCCCCTCGCCGTCCTCCCTCTTTTCCCCTCGCCGTCCTCCCTCTTTTCCCCTCGCCCTCCTCCCTCTTTTCCCCTCGCCGCCCTCCCCCCTTTTCCCCTCGCCGCCCTCCCCCTTTTCCCCTCGCCGTCCTCCCTCTTTTCCCCTCGCCGTCCTCCCTCTTTTCCCCTCGCCGTCCTCCCCCCTTTTCCCCTCGCCGCCCTCCCCCTTTTCCCCTCGCCGCCCTCCCCCTTTTCCCCTCGCCGCCCTCCCCCTTTTCCCCTCGCCGCCCTCCCCCTTTTCCCCTCGCCGCCCTCCCCCTTTTCCCCTCGCCGTCCTCCCCTTTTTCCCCTCGCCGTCCTCCCTCTTTTCCCCTCGCCGTCCTTCCTCTTTTCCCCTCTTTTCCCCTCGCCGTCCTCCCCCTTTTCCCCTCGCCGTCCTCCCCCTTTTCCCCTCGCCGTCCTCCCTCTTTTCCCCTCGCCGTCCTTCCTCTTTTCCCCTCTTTTCCCCTCGCCGTCCTCCCTCTTTTCCCCTCGCCGTCCTCCTTCTTTTCCCCTCGCCGTCCTCCCTCTTTTTACCTCGCCGTCCTCCCTCTTTTCCCCTCGCCGTCCTCCCTCTTTTCCCCTCCCCCCTTTCCCCTCGCCGTCCTCCCTCTTTTCCCCTCGCCGTCCTCCCTCTTTTCCCCTCGCCGTCCTCCCTCTTTTCCCCTCGCCGTCCTCCCTCTTTTCCCCTCGCCGTCCTCCCTCTTTTCCCCTCTTTTCCCCTCGCCGGCCTCCCTCTTTTCCCCTCTTTTCCCCTCGCCGTCCTCCCTCTTTTCCGCTCTTTTCCCCTCGCCGTCCTCCCTCTTTTTACCTCGCCGTCCTCCTTCTTTTCCCCTCGCCGTCCTCCTTCTTTTCCCCTCGCCGTCCTCCCTCTTTTCCCCTCGCCGTCCTCCCTCTTTTCCCCTCGCCGTCCTCCCTCTTTTCCCCTCCCCCCTTTCCCCTCGCCGTCCTCCCTCTTTTCCCCTCGCCGTCCTCCCTCTTTTCCCCTCGCCGTCCTCCCTCTTTTCCCCTCGCCGTCCTCCCTCTTTTCCCCTCGCCGTCCTCCCTCTTTTCCCCTCTTTTCCCCTCGCCGTCCTCCCTCTTTTCCCCTCTTTTCCCCTCGCCGGCCTCCCTCTTTTCCCCTCGCCGTCCTCCCTCTTTTCCCCTCTTTTCCCCTCGCCGTCCTCCCTCTTTTCCCCTCTTCTCCCCTCGCCGTCCTCCCTCTTTTCCCCTCGCCGTCCTCCCTCTTTTCCCCTCGCCCTCCTCCCTCTTTTCCCCTCTTTTCCCCTCGCCGTCCTCCCTCTTTTCCCCTCGCCGTCCTCCCTCTTTTCCCCTCTTTTCCCCTCGCCGTCCTCCCTCTTTTCCCCTCTTCTCCCCTCGCCGTCCTCCCTCTTTTCCCCTCGCCGTCCTCCCTCTTTTCCCCTCGCCCTCCTCCCTCTTTTCCCCTCGCCGCCCTCCCTCTTTTCCCCTCGCCGTCCTCCCTCTTTTCCCCTCGCCCTCCTCCCTCTTTTCCCCTCGCCCTCCTCCCTCTTTTCCCCTCGCCCTCCTCCCTCTTTTCCCCTCGCCGTCCTCCCTCTTTTCCCCTCGCCCTCCTCCCTCTTTTCCCCTCTTCTCCCCTCGCCGGCCTCCCTCTTTTCCCCTCGCCCTCCTCCCTCTTTTCCCCTCGCCCTCCTCCCTCTTTTCCCCTCGCCCTCCTCCCTCTTTTCCCCTCGCCCTCCTCCCTCTTTTCCCCTCGCCCTCCTCCCTCTTTTCCCCTCGCCCTCCTCCCTCTTTTCCCCTCGCCGTCCTCCCTCTTTTCCCCTCTTTTCCCCTCGCCCTCCTCCCTCTTTTCCCCTCGCCCTCCTCCCTCTTTTCCCCTCGCCGTCCTCCCTCTTTTCCCCTCGCCCTCCTCCCTCTTTTCCCCTCTTTTCCCCTCGCCCTCCTCCCTCTTTTCCCCTCGCCGTCCTCCCTCTTTTCCCCTCGCCCTCCTCCCTCTTTTCCCCTCGCCCTCCTCCCTCTTTTCCCCTCTTTTCCCCTCGCCCTCCTCCCTCTTTTCCCCTCGCCGTCCTCCCTCTTTTCCCCTCGCCCTCCTCCCTCTTTTCCCCTCGCCCTCCTCCCTCTTTTCCCCTCGCCGTCCTCCCTCTTTTCCCCTCTTTTCCCCTCGCCCTCCTCCCTCTTTTCCCCTCTTTTCCCCTCGCCCTCCTCCCTCTTTTCCCCTCGCCGTCCTCCCTCTTTTCCCCTCGCCCTCCTCCCTCTTTTCCCCTCGCCCTCCTCCCTCTTTTCCCCTCGCCGTCCTCCCTCTTTTCCCCTCGCCGTCCTCCCTCTTTTCCCCTCTTTTCCCCTCGCCCTCCTCCCTCTTTTCCCCTCGCCGTCCTCCCTCTTTTCCCCTCGCCCTCCTCCCTCTTTTCCCCTCGCCGTCCTCCCTCTTTTCCCCTCGCCGTCCTCCCTCTTTTCCCCTCGCCGTCCTCCCTCTTCTCCCCTCGCCGACCTCCCTCTTTTCCCCTCGCCGTCCTCCCTCTTTTCCCCTCGCCGCCCTCCCCCTCTTTTCCCCTGGCCGTCCTCCCCCTTTTCCCCTCGCCGCCCTCCCCCTCTTTTCCCCTGGCCGTCCTCCCTCTTTTCCCCTGGCCGTCCTCCCCCTCTTTTCCCCTCGCCGTCCTCCCTCTTTTCCCCTCGCCGTCCTCCCTCTTTTCCCCTCGCCGTCCTCCCTCTTTTCCCCTCGCCGTCCTCCCTCTTTTCCCCTCGCCGTCCTCCCTCTTTTCCCCTCGCCGTCCTCCCTCTTTTCCCCTCGCCGTCCTCCCTTTTTTTTTCCCCTCGCCGTCCTCCCTCTTTTCCCCTCTTTTCCCCTCTTTTCCCCTCGCCGTCCTCCCTCTTTTCCCCTCGCCGTCTTCCCTCTTTTCCCCTCGCCGACCTCCCTTTTTTCCCCTCGCCGTCCTCCCTCTTTTCCCCTCGCCGCCCTCCCTCTTTTCCCCTCGCCGTCCTCCCTCTTTTCCCCTCGCCGCCCTCCCTCTTTTCCCCTCGCCGTCCTCCCTCTTTTCCCCTCGCCGTCCTCCCTCTTTTCCCCTCGCCGTCCTCCCTCTTTTCCCCTCGCCGTCCTCCCTCTTTTCCCCTCGCCGTCCTCCCTCTTTTCCCCTCGCCGCCCTCCCTCTTTTCCCTCGCCGCCCTCCCTCTTTTCCCCTCGCCGCCCTCCCTCTTTTCCCCTCGCCGTCCTCCCTCTTTTCCCCTCGCCGTCCTCCCTCTTTTCCCCTCGCCGTCCTCCCTCTTTTCCCCTCGCCGTCCTCCCTCTTTTCCCCTCTTTTCCCCTCGCCCTCCTCCCTCTTTTCCCCTCTTTTCCCCTCGCCCTCCTCCCTCTTTTCCCCTCGCCGTCCTCCCTCTTTTCCCCTCGCCCTCCTCCCTCTTTTCCCCTCGCCCTCCTCCCTCTTTTCCCCTCGCCGTCCTCCCTCTTTTCCCCTCGCCGTCCTCCCTCTTTTCCCCTCTTTTCCCCTCGCCCTCCTCCCTCTTTTCCCCTCGCCGTCCTCCCTCTTTTCCCCTCGCCCTCCTCCCTCTTTTCCCCTCGCCGTCCTCCCTCTTTTCCCCTCGCCGTCCTCCCTCTTTTCCCCTCGCCGTCCTCCCTCTTCTCCCCTCGCCGACCTCCCTCTTTTCCCCTCGCCGTCCTCCCTCTTTTCCCCTCGCCGCCCCTCCCCCTCTTTTCCCCTGGCCGTCCTCCCCCTTTTCCCCTCGCCGCCCTCCCCCTCTTTTCCCCTGGCCGTCCTCCCTCTTTTCCCCTGGCCGTCCTCCCCCTCTTTTCCCCTCGCCGTCCTCCCTCTTTTCCCCTCGCCGTCCTCCCTCTTTTCCCCCTCGCCGTCCTCCCTCTTTTCCCCTCGCCGTCCTCCCTCTTTTCCCCTCGCCGTCCTCCCTCTTTTCCCCTCGCCGTCCTCCCTTTTTTTTTCCCCTCGCCGTCCTCCCTCTTTTCCCCTCTTTTCCCCTCTTTTCCCCTCGCCGTCCTCCCTCTTTTCCCCTCGCCGTCTTCCCTCTTTTCCCCTCGCCGACCTCCCTTTTTTCCCCTCGCCGTCCTCCCTCTTTTCCCCTCGCCGCCCTCCCTCTTTTCCCCTCGCCGTCCTCCCTCTTTTCCCCTCGCCGCCCTCCCTCTTTTCCCCTCGCCGTCCTCCCTCTTTTCCCCTCGCCGTCCTCCCTCTTTTCCCCTCGCCGTCCTCCCTCTTTTCCCCTCGCCGTCCTCCCTCTTTTCCCCTCGCCGTCCTCCCTCTTTTCCCCTCGCCGCCCTCCCTCTTTTCCCCTCGCCGCCCTCCCTCTTTTCCCCTCGCCGCCCTCCCTCTTTTCCCCTCGCCGTCCTCCCTCTTTTCCCCTCGCCGTCCTCCCTCTTTTCCCCTCGCCGTCCTCCCTCTTTTCCCCTCGCCGTCCTCCCTCTTTTCCCCTCGCCGTCCTCCCTCTTTTCCCCTCGTTGTCCCTGTGGCTTGATAATGCTGATGGTTTTACAGACTATTGTACTACAACTCCCGTCATGCCTCTGGTGACAGCCGGTCAGGCTTTGAGCTCCTGACGTCACTGCCCGCACTCTGCCCACATGCAGCATGGCGCCCGCTGACTTCCTGATTAGGCCCCGCCTCCTCCGGTCACATGG